>NC_056737.1:311551647-311729147 GCF_019279795.1 Protopterus annectens
CCAGTGTAATTGCTGTTCAGGCAGCAGCATGAGGACAGTCTTAATGGGAGAAGCTACCTTTCCTGTTGCCTGATCTTTTGTAGAGACTGCAGGGAGAAAAAATAAAGAGACTGTGACGTCATCAGAGAGCTTACATTTTCCTAACTTCTGATTTTTAGACTATCCACTGGGACAGAGCTAAATCAACACAAAAAAAAAAAAAAGTGGAAGGTACAGCCTGATAAACCCTTACTCTTCTGCCACATATCTTTGTAAAAAACATGCTTTTAGGGGTGATGGCACTGGGCAAAACCACATGTCAGCAGCACCTATTCACAAAAAAAAAAAAGTAATTGGAAGAGCACAGAATATTTGATCAGTCAATAATAAAAAGGTATGTGCATGATGTCTGAGTCTGTAGCAACAAAATAAGGCCTCAGGTGCAACCTTTAGAAGACCCTTGTTTCTGTGAAGCTAAGAAGCACACTGGTAGTTGTACACATGAGATTTGTTTTTTATATTATAGGTACAAATAATATTTTGTAACTCTGCAATTTTCCTCCCAGAAACAAAATTAATCTATATTAGTTTTAATTTTCCTCTAAAAAAAAAATGAATCTCTATTAGTTTAAACTGGCACAGGGAGATGATTAAGTATTGGTTTTAAATATGTATTTTCTCCCCACAGGTTTCTTAATGAATATCTCACTTGTAAAGAACCTACTTCTGATTTGGGGATGCGTAGAACTGTTCCTTAAGTTACTGCATAATTTCACTTGTATATACTGTACCATGGAGAGGGATCAGTCAGTCCAGGGGGAAATTAAAAGTATGTAAGAAGCATCCTGTTTCAGCATTACTTTATAATTATTTCTTTGCAGAAAAACTACATTTAGCATCTGAAAGAGGATTTGAATAGTCCTACAATGTACTGTGGGCTGCATTCAGAAGATCATTTTTGTAGCTTGGTAAAAATTTTTGTCACGCTTTAGCACTCTAATTGAATCACGTTTTTATGTTATGGTGGGGTGTCTGTTGAAATCACAAAGACCATAACTGCAAACTACTACTACAAACGTAGGGGAATATATGCTAAGTTCAGGAGGGGATATCTGGAAGCATTCTCCTTACTTCAAGTTACTTTGTAGAGGTTGTAAATACAAGTAGCACAGGTGAAAATAAATACAAATAAAATAAAAGACAATACATGTTTGGAGTGCAATCCTCTGCATCAGAGGGTTTGGGGGTGCAACAAAACATTTCAGTAGTGTTACAGCAAGTTTAATAATTTGCTATTTGTGTTTGACTTGCAGTTTAGTGTTTTGGTCACTGGGAATCCACAGTTTCATATATTGCAATTGTGACTGGGAGCCACTCCAGTGATACCAAGCTGGCTATGCACATAGGTATCAATCTCATTATATAACCAGGTAAGTGATTTTTCTCATAAAGCCTGAAAAAAGTAATGTAGATCAAGTTCCAGGCCATATTTATTTATTTGTTTACAGCAAAACATAGATGCAACTAAAATTCAAAAGGCAGAAACAGTATAAAGACAAAAAAGTAAGTAATAAAAACCAAATACAAGTAATAATAATAAATACAACAGCAACAAAATGCACAGTAAAAACTGGCATACTAGTAGTAGTAACTTCAGCAACTTGGCCTAGAGTGAGGATACAGCTGAATAATACATAGCTATATGATAAATCAAACAGATAAGTCTTTAGAAGATGTTTAAACATACACATTCAATACAAAAGTAGAGTGTATCTACACAGTACACAATGTTGGGGGACAGAGTAGAACAGATGAATCTCTTAAATTGGCATGGCTAGCCATTTCCACCATCTTTCTGGAGTTGAGTTTCAGACGATTAGCTACCATCTAGTCATGACCCGCGGTGGTGGTGCTGCAGTAGCATTGTCGCCTCACAGTCAGACGCTGTCCGGTTCGATTCTCAGCTAGAGCATCTTCTGCATGGAGACATGCGTGAATGGGCGTACCTTCGGTGAAGGTTGTGCGTCAGGGCTGGTAACTCGGCACGTAAAAATCAACTACCAATAATTAGCGGACCGGAGTTCCGCTGTGGTGACCCCTAACCGGGAAAAGCCGAAAGACACAACAACAACAAGCTACCATCTAGTCATGGATGCATTCCATCTCACCGGCCAGGCTGGTAATATCAGACACAGGTTCCTGCAGGAAGGAGAGATATAGCTACATACTGTCAGCATAACAGTGGTAGTGTAAACTTCTCTTTCAGATAGTGTAAACAATAATGAACTCAGTATGGAATCATGTGGTACACCACACATAACTAGGTATAAAATGGAGGAGTTCACCTCAGTATAACTCATTATATTGCCCATCCATTCATTCCAGTAGTAGTACTCTAGTGATGTCCCAGTAAGAATGTAATCAGTCCAGCCTGATCTCAAAATCGACTGTATGAAAAGCATATGGAAGATGCACAGGACAAAAATGTTGTAGTAGTGCTGGTCTTTCACTATGAGAGGACTGTTAAAAACCCTACTAAGAGCTGTTTCATTGCTATCAGAGAATGAAAGCCAAACTGGAATAGGTCATCATTATCTTAGAAGTAAGAATCCAACTACACGAAAACCACATTCTACAAAAACTTTGCCCAAAAAAGGGAAGGTTGGAGGTTGGTTTGTAATTGTCCGGATCATTAGGATGTAAGCCAGCTTTGCTCAGCATAGGACTCCATTAATATCGATAGATGACCTGAAAGTGGACTGAAACCAACTAATTTAGACAGAACAAAACCAGCCTAGTAGTGCAAAGGTCTATTCTACAGGGAGTTTAGTGAAATGTAGTAAACAAGAAAGAGGAAGTTGTTGCAAATGGGTAAAAAGAAGTTAAACTAGATCGAAGGCGGTTGAACCTCCAAATGATTGAACATGTATCCCTTTGGCATGGCATGTAAGACCACAACCCAATTGATGCAAACTTGTTGGCAAAATGCTGTGCAGCCAGATCATATTCTTCTGAGGGAAAACCTTTTTAAGTGGGTAGGTAGGCTGGATAGCCCTGTTATTCACTGTTTCAGAGGTCACAAGAGACAAATATGTAGATTTGTTTTGAGAGATCTCTACCAGGTAAACAGGGATTATCCAGGTCAGGTCTGTCCAAGAACTAACCAGTATAACACCTCTTGAATGCCAACCTCCATCCATCTCTTTATAGAATAACATTTTTTTAAATTAAGTGAATTTCCATTATTCATATATTTTGGACCCAGAGTACCACTTACAGAAGCAGTGTGGAGACAAGAATCTGTTTATTACTGCCAGTTGTGAGTGATGTCTGATGATAACTTTGAAAATAGACTAAGTCATTGTTTCTGGCTGTGGACAGAGACAGGACAATTTCCTTGGCCATAGCTACTGCAGTAAGTTCTGGACTGCAACATTTAAGTGCTTCAGCAAAATACTGTTAACTTCTAATGCAACATTTAAGTGTTTCAGCAAAATACTGTTAGCTCACAGAAAAAGATGTATTTTATGAAAGTGTGTTTTTTTTTTTGAGCTATCAATGCATTCAGTTAAGTGAGACCATAGAAATATCTGGGTTTGAGATGGAAAAGGCTAAGAATGCATGTGGTCATTTTGTGGGTAATACTTAGATGCTTTGGTATTAATTATAGCTGAGGGGAATGACATCTGTAGAGATGGTGATCAAAAAAAAAATAAACTACTGGTTAAATATTGTGTCTTGAAAGGTATTAGGTTGCAATTGCTTCATTACTGAGTGGGGTATTTAGAGGGAATCGAGATCACTGACAGAATCATACATAGTTACCAGTGGCGACTATGACGTCCCCTCCTCTGGGACAGTAATCAAGGAGCCTGAATCCTCACCACTGACACCAGTGAGAGACATTTTCTTGGAACAAAAATAGATACACACAGTATTTCTAGATGCAGCTCTCTACATCAAGCATAATTTCCCTTAAGAGCACACAGGGAACACACACATTCCAGGGGTTGGATTTCCCTCACTCGCTCTCCAGGCTCCCAGTAAGGCTCCCCACTGGCACAGCTATAGAACCGAGTCCTCAGCTGAGTGTCCAAGCCAATTCCTCCACCACTCTCTCTGTGAAACCAGTGTTCTGTGTCTCTGCTCCAAGTAGCTGACACACACACTCTTTGAGATTTGATTTTCACACACACACACACACACACACACACACACACACACACACACACACACACACACACACACACACCTGGGAAAGGGTGGTACAGATTTACTAGCTATGCCTCTCTCCCCAGATTATAAGGTAGTTACTGCTATCAGACACTCCAAAGCCAACTACTTTAAGGTTCTTAGAAGGGTACCCAATTATACTGAGTCAAATTAATATTAAAATAAATGGTAGTATTTGGCCAATGCAGTAAGGCTTTCAGGGGTAGCCACAGTGTCACCAAATAAATATAAGTATCCTCATAGGACAAAATACTCTCCAAAGGACCAGCCACAATGAAAAGTTTAAATATATTTAATAATAAATAATAAAAGAAAAACTTGAAAACTCTGTTCAGTCCTGTTCAAACAAACCAAGAAAGCATGGACAACAAAACTAGCGCTGTCATTCACTTTTAATTTTATGTGAACTTCTTCAGAAAAACCTGAACTCCACCTCCACAAGCTTATAAATAATTAACCACTGTCACATGGTCAGTGATGTCATATCAAAGTTACATCTCATTTAAAAATGAAATAAAAAAATGTTACATGAAATCCATACATTCTGCAAAGTGTAATGATAAAAATAAACATGTTTACATATAAAATAAAATAAACAAATATGTAAAATCATCTATTTGTTCTTGCGTTGCAAGAAGCATTTTATGTTAATAATGTCATTTAGACCAGGTGTATTGTCTGCCCCAAGATAAATTTGCCAAAAACTTTCTTTACATTCGAAAAGTACTTTACAATCACTCATAAATGGCTCCTGACTTACACTGTCAATAACAGAAAACATAAACTTTTTAAAGTCAACACATACAATAGAGTGCCTTGCTAAAGCATTAGTTTGTTCTTTCTTTTTGATTGCTAAAAGGTGTTTGTAAATTCTTCTTTTTAAACACCTAGTGGTCATTCCAATATAATAACTGGGACATGAAAGACACTGTGCACCGTACCATCTCACTATTGCATGTATAATAACTCCTAGACCAATAAGTCCTGTTGATATGCTTAAAAGTTACAGATGAAGAATTACTAATGCATCTGCATTGTTTGCAATTTTTACAAGCGTAAGTCCCTTTTGAATGAAAATTTTAAATAAAAGTAAAACTGACCATAGTATTTGTTTCATCCTTTACTTCATGTTCTAACAGACTTTTAATGTTTTTGGTCTTTTAGTAAATGAAAGTAGGTTGTGCCCCAATTACTTTCACAAGGTCTTGATTTCCCAGTAGTATCTTCCAATTACTTACTATTATGTTTTTAATGTACCACATCTCATTAGTAATAGATAAAGCAAAAGCACAAGAAAAATTCTCATTAGCACAAGTGTGTTTGTCTTGGTCATTGTCATTAACTACAGACTGAACTTGACTCAATAAAATTGGGCAAGCTTTTCCTTCCCTTAAAGTGACAACTTAGTTTTCTATCAGTTTTAACCATGATCGATCATATCCTCTTGTCTCAAAAAACGATCTTAAGATAACCATCTCTTTTGAGAAAGTGTCATCAGATGATGTTAGCCTACTTAGCCTAATCAGCTGCCCTTTGACAACTCCCTTCTTCATATGAAATGGATGTAGACTATCCTTATGTAGATATTGATTTACAAAAACAGATTTTCTATAGATTTTACTGATAAATTTTCCAGTTTCTAAATCAAATGTCAAGTTCAAATCAAGGAAATTTAAACTATCACTAAATCCTCCTATCGTGAACTTGAGAAAATCTGTAGAACCATTTAGGTAAGCCACAGAATCACCAAAGTCATCATAGGTGCCATTCCATAAAAAAAAAAAATCGTCAATATAACGACAGTAGACCAAAATCTTTTTTGCAAATTCACTGTTTATTAAACATTTGTTTTCCCAGTTTGCCATCACAAGATTAGCAAAAGCTGGGGCTACCCTTGCCCCCATAGCTACCCCTGATGTTTGTTTATACAACTGATTGCTGAATTTAAATAAATTATTGTCCAACACCAATTCCATGATGGTACAAACTGTACCGACCTTAGAGTTGCTGAAATTAGTGTACTTAAATATTCTCTAAGGTAATCTACACCAAAATCCTGGTCAATACTAGTATAAAGAGAAACAACATCTAGGGATGAAAAATGAAAATCTTTCCCTGTTAGTTGTAAATCTCTTAATATTTCCAGAAGGTGCCATGAATCCTTTAAATAATATTTTGAGGCCTGCATAATAGGATTCAACACAAAGTCTAACCAAATGGAAAGTGTTTCGGTCTTAGAATTAGCAGCAGCTATAATGGGTCTAAATGGAGGATTTATTAATGTTCTTTTGTACTTTTGGAATACCAAACATAAATGCCACTTTAAGATGTACAACCTGCAAATACGTGTAACATTGATGGTCTATTTCTCCTTGACAAAACATGTCAAATAGACACGTGTCCAACCTTAGATAGCTGCCCTTTATGAAAGCATAATCCACTTTTCTATAAGTGCCTTCGTCATTCTTCCATAGATTTTGTATACTTGATCTGGTCCATAATCACTATTTTTCCACCTTTTTCGGCTCTCCTAAACCTAAGTTGTTGATTATCACATAAGGTTTTCAGAGCCTGTTGTTCTAAAACAGTAAGATTGTAAACATTTCTATCAGGCTTTATTTTTCTAAAGTCTGATTCACACAAAGTTTGAAAAGCCTGTAGTGTACCTACCAATGGTGAATTGTAACTGCTTGTTTTTTTAGGTCCCTTTGTGATGCTAACCTGTGTGTCACAGTTAACCTTGTGCATAATATATCTAAGATTTAATTTCCTTAGATAAAGTCTAAAGTCTATAATGACCTTAGTTAGATTCATAGAATTACTAGGAATAAAGGAGAAACCTTTCTTTAAAACATCTAACACGGAGTCTGACAAACCCACACTAGAAAGATTAAGTATTTCTGTCATATAGTGAGGCTTCAGACCTGGTTACCATTTCTTTTTGTTTCTGCCCCTTCCCTTCCCTTTGTTCTGCATGGTTTTGGATCATGTTGGTACCTGTTTGTTTCCTTGCTGGTCCACTAAAAAATGACCCCCCCCCCCCACTTTAGAAGAACTAGATGCTTCTACACCAGAGGTATTTACTCCTTGATTAGGATTTTGCACTTGTGTAGATTGTACCACTAATATTTACATTACTTTGCGTGACACAAAAATCACTCATTCTGTTATTATCTAACACATTAGAACACGAAGATAAAGGTAAATTATTTAAGCTACCAACATTTACTTCTCTTCGGTTTATATTCTCAGAATGCAAATTGTTAACATCTTTAACAACATAGGCAGTCTTATTGGCATAAGCCGTGATGTCCCGTCATAATTTTTTCTGTTTTCTTGTCACAATTGTGGGTCTATGTCTATCCGCTTTAGGTGCAATACCATAATACAGATGGTTGAAGATAGAAAAACAAGAAAAGTTTTTAATTTCCTTGTCCAAGTAACTCAGAGTTTCTGACTTCGTCCAGTTGTTTTACATAGTGCTCTACTAAAATCTGCATCAAATTGATGCCGAATTCATTAAAAAGTTCAACCAATTTGCAGTAAAGATTGTCTCCAAAAGAGATATAATTCGGAAATTTGTTAGTTCTTAAGCCTTGAGGAACGCACTTACGCCTAATACATTCTGCCAAATAATTTATTTCCACATCCAATGTAACATACTTTAAGGTTAATTTTTCAAATTCAAATATAACCTTTTTACAAGTGTTTTGTTCTGTTACTAGGTTAGTAATACCTTTGGTACTTACTGATATGTTATTTGGCAGTCCTTCCATTTCAGAAAAAGGGTTCTTTACTGCCTGCAAAACATGTTGCAGCACACTGTTGTTTACCAAAGATATTCGCTCCTCCGATACTCCAGAGCCTACAGGAACATCCGAATGACATGAAACACTGCAACCATGTCTGGAGGCTTCGGAAACACTGTTGGATATGGCAAAAGATCCCATCTGCAACCCAAAACTCTTCTGAATGGCATTGGTAATGACAGTAGTAATCTGCTCTGAAAAAAGAGCAAAACTATCTGGAACTGAATGGTTAATTATTTATAAGCTTGTGGAGGTGGAGTTTAGGTTTTTCTGAAGAAGTTCACATAAAATTAAAAGTGAATGAAAGTGCTAGTTTTGTTGTCCATGCTTTCTTGGTTTGTTTGAACAGGACTGAACAGAGTTTTTAAGTTTTACTGTTTAAGTGTTCGTTTTTTGAAATAATAAAAGAACATGAAAATACTAAATATTTATTTTCAATAAACACCACAGTTTTAATCACAGGAAATGTTAAAATAACACAGATGAATAGATGAACACAGATACAGAAAAACAGTACTTAACTAATCTCACTATATTTTAATGACTGATCGAAAGAATTATCATTCCCTGGCTACTTACTAAAGCAAGGCAAGATGAAGTAGGTGAGTGGTCTTCTTGTCAGGTTTCAAAAACAGACTGTTCTGAGACTTCTGACTGATCTGGTATTACAACATCATTTTAGTCCTGGCCTGGACTACAGAATGACATCGCATACATTTGGTCATCTGACTCTGGTTCCCACACTACCCCCTTTCCTAGCAAATGAACCAGAATCTAGCACATATGTGTCAATAATACACACACACACACATAGAGCTTTGCCAAGATCTGTTGCAGCTTCTGGAAGTCATAAAACAATTTTAAACTTCCACCCTTCTAGAGTAGCAATTAGTTCACCCCAAGGACAATACAGAAGTCTTCCTAGTACAAACTTTTTGTCTCTGCATTGAGACCTGTGAGATACAATCTTTATGGCTTGTACCAAGTAATTTAATTTCAAACTATTTTTTTCAAAGTTAACTGGACTGAGATTAACCTCTTCTCTTCCAGTATCTTCTGTTACAATGTATTAATTTCAGTAGTTACCATACAGTCTGACATACAGGTACACTTCTTTTTCTATCTAGCAGGACCCACTGTTGGTATATTTTTTAGCACAAACAACTTTACAAATACATTTTCAACACAAACAGTGGTACAAAACAGTATGATATACAAATGACATATAATTCTTTACAAGATTCCAGCTAGCTATGTTGGCATATGTAACACATCCACTGCCCTACTACTCTTGGCATAGCTGGCAATACCTCACGTCTTAAAAAAATACAACACGTATAATCACAGCATCAATTTTACAGGGTGGAGATGTGAATAACATGTTAGAAGTCAGGGAGTATGACTGGATTTCGCTCTTGGACTCTGAATATGCCCCTGGCATAAATAAGATGGTCTCTTTAAATCCTATATTTAAGCAGAGACAAATGTGTTTAAGATAATTGTTTTTATTGGCTGTGTGATGTCATGTGCTTATTTTATTTAATTATTTAAATGAGTTCTTATGTAAAGTTCATTATACTGATGGAGGATTTTTATCTGAAAGCTTCATCATTAAATTAATGCTGTGATTATACGTGTTGTATTTTCTGCAGTTTTTATCAACGTATTATTGCTTTACTACACTCTATAGTTACTATGACATGGATTTGTGCTCTTTGGATCGTGGGCACCAATTTTAAAGAATTTTAAAGAATCTTTAAGGAACTTTGCACTAATATTTATTATCCACAGCCTTTGTTTGGTATGTCTGTTCAAAGGGTTACTGCATTACTCCACCCACGCTCTTACCCTTTACTTGGACTTTTTGCTTCAAATGATGGATCGACTAATTCAACCCTAATTCCACAAAAGGAAGTTGATTCCTTACAACAAAAGATGTCTCTACTTGAAAACAAGGTAAAAAAATTAAAAAAACTTGCAGTGGCAACATTTTAGTTTTTCAGCTTATCTTGAACTTAAAGTTATTCCACGTGGGTTAAAAATATTAAAAATGCCTTCATATAAGAATGCTTATCCTGCTCTCTTGAAAAAGTGGCAGGAACTGAATATCAAGTTAAGCTTAGATTATATGGCTTTAATGAACAACTTTTTTTTCTAATATTGAGCAAGACCTACAAAAAGAAATAACTGAGATGAGACTTGCTTAACTCCACTGCCTTTTCCAACTGTGCTATACAGTATGAGTCGATGCATGAATGCCTATCTACCTATGATATTAAAATACAGCATCAAAAACAGCATAATTTGAATAGAGACATTGTAGATTTCTGTTCTGGTCACATTTTTTCATGGCCAAAAGAAAAGAATATAACGGAAAATAATAAAAACTCTGGCGATAATACTAAACAACCTATGAATAAGCAACAGTCTATGTATGCTCTGGATGATTTCACTAAAGACATTTCTGCAATGAAAGCCGCTGTTGTTATTGATGGTGGTAATGATTCGGCTACACCTTCAACTTCTACTGTAATTGTTCAACAATCTTTACAGAAACCTGTTTTGAATTTGAATGCTTCTGCAGAAACATCTATTAACCCATTGGATTTTCAGAACGTTGCCTTGGTGATAGAACCCAGGTTACCCGAGGAAGTGATTACACAGCAAAGGGAGGCGTTCCTGGGGAAGACCGCAATTGAGGCAGAGAGAAGAGAGTTATCATCGACGTCCACAAACACGCAGTCGCACGAAATGATAAAACCTACTTGTTCTTGTTTGGTGGTGAATCTTAGTTCACATTTACTTATGGACTCTGAGGTAAAATTCTTGAACAAGGGTACTAAGTTTATACCAGCGAAAACAGACTCTTTAGTCAATGTATTGACTGATTTGAAAGCTTTTTGTTGCAATTTAAATTTGAAACCAAGTTTTGGCACATCTTCGAATATAGATGTACCAATAAATAAATGCTCAAGCACCTTTATCCCTATCAGCCATCCTATTATTACAGCATTTCATGATGTTTGTGAAGGTCAACTTTGTAAGTGGTATAGTAGAGGCCCTGTTAATAAGTTTTATAATTTAATTTTAGATGAATATCAGGCCTTATTGCAATTTGAAAATAATACTGACATCATTTTAAAGGAAGCTGATAAGGGTGGGGCTGTAGTCCTTATGGACCGTAGTAATTACTTTAGTCAAGTGAGTTTACTTCAGGATTCTAATGCCTTTAAACTTGTTTCTATAAATCATGTGCGTAAATGTATACAAGATGTTAATTTGCTGATTTATGATCTACAGCTTAATGGTGACATTAGTTTAGAGTGGTTTCAGTAGTTTTCTGTACCTTGTCCCATTATACCTCTTTAAAGTCCACCAATGAGACCGATAGTCTCTGGACCCAGATGGATCACAGAACCTGTTTCTTTATATCTACAAAATTTTCTAAGTAAATATTTGAAAAATGTTAAGAGTTATATTAGGGACATTGGTAATTTTCTAACCCAATTACATGAGTAGTGTTCATTGAAAAGTGTTAGTAATTGTTTTCTTGTAACACTTGACATTGTTTCACTTTTTTACAGTGATCCCTCAGGATTATGGTATATCTGCTATCAGAGATCTATTAGTGGGGGTGGGCGGCCGTAATGAGTGACAGATTGAAATGGTGTGTGAGATGTTACAAATAGTTCTTGATAATAACTTCTTTTTATTTGAAAATGATTATTACCATCAGCTGACTGGTGTAGCGATGTGCACACCGATGGGTAATACATACGCAAACTTAACTTTGAAAAAATGGGAGGATGAACATATTTTTAATAATCATGTGTATAGTTCTAATGTACTATTTTTTCGAATATTTGTGGATGATATTTTTCTTATTTGGCGTGGCAATGAACAAGAATTAATACAATTTGTAAACTATATTAATGCCACCACTAGCTTTTTGAAGTTTAAATTGACTTGAGTTTTAGGGTAAATTTCTTGGATGTTGAACTCTATGTGAAGGATGGTGAACTAAATTTGACTGCGTATAGGAAACCATCATATAAAAATAATTACCTTAATAGGCAAAGCATGCATGCACAATATATTACTATTGTAAAGGCACAATTTACATGGATTTCTCGTCTTAATACTGAGAATGCTTTGTTAATTTCTCAATTACAAGAAATAAGTAAGGAATTTATTGAGAAGGGTTATGATGGACATCTGGTCCAAACTTTCTGTCATGATATTTTAGTGGATAGAAATAATGGATGTAAACCCTATCTCACATTTGGGTCATCGGAAATTACCATCAGAGATAAGATTAGTAAATTATTTTATGTTACTACATATAATAGAGCTAGTAAAAGAATAGAAGCTATAATAAGAGAGAATCTGTGTATTTTGTTGAGCCTTCCTGAATTAGTCCAGTATATTGGTGCCTTTCCTAGTTTTTCATATAGGAATTGTTTGAATTTAAAAGACGCCTTTGTTATAAAGACTTTCATCAACAACAAAGATTAATATCTAGTAAAATAGGGACTATGCCATGTTATAACTGCTCTAGTTGTGCTCATATAAATGAGGATGAATGTTTTATACATCCAAAAACCAGAAAAAGTATTTTGTTAAATACTATGCTACTTGCAATACTGATAATATTATTTACTTAGCTACCTGTGGGGTTTGTCCTGCATTTTATGTGGGAAAATCTACACGACGACTAAGGGATAGAACGGTGGAGCATAGGTCAGAGATATGCAGAGGGGTTTGCACAAATGCTTTGGCTCAGCATATCACTGAAAATGGTGACACCCATAACTTTTCATTTAGGGTTTTAGATATAATTTTTAGAGATTTACTGGGTGGAGATTGTGAATAATATGTTAGAAGTCAGGGAGTATGACTGGATTTTGTGCTTGGACGCTGAACATGCCCCTGGCATAAATGAGATGGTCTCTTTAAAACCTATATTGAAGCAGAGACAAATGTGTTTAAGCATGTTTTTATTGGCTGTGTGATGCCATGTGCTTATTTTATTTAATTATTTAAATGAGTGTAAAGTTTGATGAAGGATTTTTATCTGAAAGCTTTATCATTAAATTGATGCTGTGATTATACGTGTTGTATTTTTTGTTGTTTTTATCAATGTATTATTGCTTTACCATGCTCTATAGTTACTGTGACAACACCTCACATCTTCACAGTGACATTTGTCATGCTTATCTGTAAAATATGTTGTTGTGAAGTGGCTGGTCTAAGACACATAGCTGTTATTAGTGTATTACAAACAGCTCTGGTATTGGGGTAATATTTTTCATACATTTTTGAAAGCAGTTATAGTGGGGTATTTAAAAATGTTCTCTATGATTTACTTTGGCAACAGCTATTTTTTTATTTGTTAAAAAGGAGAAAGGGTAAAGAAAGCTTATCTGTCCTTTAAGGCAGTGCATATAGTACAGTGTGTCACACACACACACACATACATTATATATACAATCACATAGATGAAAAATTTGCAGTTTAAAGTGACATTTATTATTGTTACTTTTTATTACTGAAAGAAGATAAAAGACTAGTATTAGTACCACAAACTTGAAGGAAATGTCAGTGATATAGCTGCCAAGGATTAGCAGGGTGAGAAAGCTTTCTTACCCTGGTAGGGAGGAGCCACTGGCAGCCTTGGTAGAGTTTAAGGTACTCCTGCACAACTCTGGCAAATGTAGAAGCAGGACTGAAGCTGAAGAAATTATCTGAGAGTGCACCTTGAGATAAAAAGGACAAAGAGTGAGGTAAGGTAACTGACACTGGCATAGAAGGAAAAGGAAAGACAGAGATAAAAAGATAGAGAAAGAGAACAACATCATTGTGAAGATGAATTTGGCGAGCAAAATGAATATAAAGTAGCTGAAAATGAGGGCAGAGAGGTGAAAAGGAACACCAGCATAAAAAGGATCTCTTCAGATGATACCAGTCTCATGTGAATAATGGGCTGGAAAACTCAGATCCTGTTACCAAGTTTAGTAGCACACTGTTTCCCTGATATGTTGATAGTTTCATGAGAACTTTTTGAACTGGTATGTATTATTTGCCAAGTTACCTAGCAAGATGGCATGTAGATCCATTCTTAGAACATTTGAGAAAAGAGCAAATTACATTTTTGGGATCAGCTGCAATGGAATATTTAAGAAAAAATAACATGCATGCATGTTCAGGCTGCCATGATCAGATAGTTCCAACTCCGTGACTTACTGTTTGTGAAGCTGTCCCAGAGTACAACTATTCCATTTTAATATTTTACTGTGTGCATTATACTTGTATTGTTTTTCATGATACAGTTCTTCGCATCTCAAATTAATTAATTTATTTGTTAATTTTATAAGCGTGTTAGTTACATGATACTCTTCTGCCAAAAGCACAGCCAACTGGAATATATTTAGAAGTTTTCAAAGCAAGTTAGGAAGATATGATGAGCTAACCATTAATAAAAGACATGAAAAAACATTTAACATAATATTACAGGTAATATTTTTGTTTCATTCAGTTATTCATTTATGTATACTATATTCTAAATATAACAATACATATTTATAACCATTTGCCATAAATAATATTTATAGTAAATTAAAAGTTTTCATAGAATAACTGGGTGAGAAAAAGCAGCATTACCCATTGTTTTTAAAACAACAACAACACTTAAATGTCATTTCAAATAGTCATCCAATTTCTTTCTGAAGCTAGCATAGTCAGGACTACTTGGAATCTCTGGCGGAAGCATGTTCCAACATGCTGGTGTAGTCTTAACAAAGGCTGTCCTTCTATTCACATGTTGCAGTATTCTCACTTCTGGGATCCTCTGCCTCAGGCAACCCGAACATCCAGCTCCTATGCCAAAGTTTAAGCCTGGTTGCTGTCAGGTGCATGGGACGTCACATGCAGGGCCATAAACCATGGGCCATAAATGTGACGTCTGCAATCACAGACTTCAAAACTTCTGTGCCCCATTTGAACGTCAGCTTGCTCGTTCCACTCCGTGCTTCAGAAGATGATACAGATAAGTACCCCGCTGGGGAATCTTCTTTTTTTTTTTTTTTTACTTAGGCTTAGGTTGCTATTGCTCTTTTATAACCGATGTCATCTAGGAAGGGGAAATGTAAGTGCAGTCGGCAAATTCCGCACAAGGATTCCCAAGAGCTTTGTCTTTCCTGCTTAGGCCAATCTCACAACCATATGACTTGTACTATTTGTCAGTCGTTTATCCCTAAAACCCTACATAGTCATCTAGCAGCCCTTAAATTGCTCATGGAAAACTAATGACTAAAGTGTTTGGCCCTAGGTATGGAGACTGAACTAACCATCAAGGTGGAGCCGCCTAAAATGAAGGCCAAGGTTTTAAGGCCTTCTATTGCTGCACCTCCGAGGTTGGGCATTCTGCCAGCTACTAGTCTAGAGGCTGAGAGACATCCGGCAGAACTTGTTACTTTGGCGAGTACTAAGGAATCTAGCACTGGGGTAGCCCTGGCTGTCACTAGTATCTAGTTAACAATAGACTGTATAAGGCACTGATGTTCCTTATCATTTGATAAGCATCTATATCATAACATCGCAGACACAAAATGTGGAATGCTCGCAATAGCAAAAATGCCGGAACTCAAATTCGGTATTGTGAGGGGCTATGCCCCCCCATTCCCCCAGCTAAATGTATATTCCAACTCCGAGATCGCATTACAGTGAGGAAAGGGCAAATATCCTAATCTTCACTGTACTGCGATCTCAAAAATGGACCCTCGACATTTCGGCACTTTCACTGTTGTTCTGTTCGACATTTTTATTTTATATAGATCCATTTGATAACTATATAAATCTACAACTTTTGTTTTGTGGTAGCATGTAGCAGCTTTGTGTACTGTTGTGAATTAAGAGCAGTAATAGAAAGTGGATATTCTAATTTCAGAAAACAGAATATTTTTACCAAAAGACATCCTTGTATCAAGGATAATGAGGTGAGAATGTCCACGGGCAGAGTTTAGTTATTGTAGCACTTTGCTTAAAGTAGTTCTGTGTGATCCACAAAAAAAGCATTTCATCTAACAGCCGTCTTGGAAATTTTTGCACTTTAAAAAGTGGTATAAGGTACCTTACTATTTCTCTTAGTTATAAATAACCTAACCTGGGACCTACAAAATCTAAAGTATATTATTTATGCCATTGCTATGCAGCCTTTACAAAAGTAAGTAAGACCTCTGCCAATCTGAACACATCATTACAAAACTCCATAGCTTTACTTTGGAACTGGTTACAACATAATAACATTTGCATAAATATCCAGACATCCTTCGTTATGCTTCTAGATACAACGCAAAGATTAGAACTAGTTCAAACATTAACTTTAAAAGACACACTTGGACAGAATTTGCCAGTAGTTAACCAACAAAAAAACTACTGAAGTATAACAATTGATCAGAAACTTAAATCTTCAAGGTGTAACAACTGGTCACCTTCATACCTGATGTTAAGCCACTATCTCAAAGGATGTTTAACCCAATTAAAAGTTATCTATAAGTTCTCCAACTTCCTCACCAGATAAGCTAAGCAGACTATAAAAATATACATACTCCTTCCAAGACTTTACGTATTTCCTATCTCTGATAACCAGGGCATTCCCCAACTCTGATAACTTCCCTTTCAGCCCAAAACACTGCTATTTTATAGAAATCAGAAAACATTCTTAGGACTTATAAACCTCCGCTCATAAACAGAATGTCATTACAATACATAGAAAAAGCTATCTGGTCTGAAATACCTACATGTGAAACACCTTAACATATAAGTTATTAAAAGAAAGATATTGTCCACCATTAAAATATTAGCTTCTTAGAAGAGTAAACAACTACTCCCTAACAAATCAGGATAATTCACTCCTACTCATATTCCATACTCACTCTCTATAGCAGAAAGAGCATTTACCAAAAGTGCTAGTACAACATGGGACAAAATAAAAAAATAAAAGTCACCTCCACATCAAATTCCAAACGAAATGGATGTTTATTAAAACACAATTCCCAACAAGACTTAGAGCTTTCATCTGTTTCATACATGCATCATCTGAGTCATTGTTCTTGGCATTGTCTACTTAATATTGTAACAAGACACCAATCAGAAATAAGTAATTAAAAGCTTTAATTAGCTTTAGCTTTCTTTAAAAGTGAGTGCTTTTAATTACTTATTTCTGATTGGTGTCTTGTTACTATATTAGGTAGACTTAATGCCAAGAACAATGACTCAGATAATGCTTGTAAGAAACAGGCAAAAGTGTTAAGTCTGTTGGGAATTATGTTTTAATAAATATCCATTTTGCTTGGAATTTGACGCGGTGGTGACTTTTTTATTCTTTATTTTGGATATTATATCACCTTGTGTGATTTTTTTGTACAACATGGGACAAGTTGCAGAATACCATCAGGAAGATATATATAATCTCACCAATTTAGAAAAGTCCTAAAATATCACCTTCTTGAAAGAATACAACTACAGGTGATTTGACATACTTGGTTAAGTCTAAATAACCATCACAGGTTCTTAAACTTACTGTGTTTCACATCGACTTGCTGGGAAGTAAATTACATTGTTTTAATGTAAGGATCACACTAATCTCTACTGCCTAATAATTTTTCTCAGTCTGTTCTTAAATCTGATTGCTTTACTAGTGACTTCACAGTTTTGCTCTGCATTAATGTATCCTTAAGAAACAAGAACCAAAGCAATAAATTTACTCTGTGACCATAAGCAGGACTCAGTAGAAATAAATTTCAATTTTATTCCATAGTTTAATGCTCTCAGGCAGGTAAATGACTGCTTCAGAACTCTAGTATTCGTATGTGTCTAACTGCTCTTAATTAGGCAGTGTTTTAGTGTACCCTCTCTACATTTAGACATTGTTATAGTATACCTTGACTGCACTAACTCAGTGTCCTCACTGCACTTACTGGACAGTAATGAAATGTATAGATATATAGATAAATAAGATAGGTATAGATACAGATATACTATTATTGCATTCACTTCTTCACTAGTCCAGTGTATTTTGACAAGTAATGCAGAAAAGAATGCATAAAAAGCATTTTGTTGTGGTACCTTCATGGCAGTTTCTGTCTAAAAGTCACTCTTAATGATAAAGGCAGCTAAATTGCACTGAATGCAATTATTTGCCTAAGTGGATAGAAGAGCATTTTTACTTAAGTCAGTATACTGAACAGGAAAAATGGTACTGTTAAAAATGGCCTTCTCAGGTAAGAACATCATTTCAAAGCATACTTTAACGCCATTCATTATCACGTCAGTGTAACTGCTGGATTCCTGTGGTTACTGTGACTTTTGTACTTGAGATCAAACCATTTTTTCAGTATTGCATGTATATAAAGGGCCTGTGACATCAAAGCTCTTATTAGCTGCTGTACAATAGAAGCAGTGTACTGAATCACTTCTTTTTAGATGTTTCTACATCTGAAAGATCAAATGTCTATCTGTAAAATGGCCTGAGGAACATCAAGGGATGTAATAAAGAGTAAAAATATAGAACACTCACTGGCTAAACATGCTGCAGGTAAAAGTATTCAGAACAACTATACATGCCCTTCAAAGTATTAAAAATATCTATGCTTAAATCCATATGGAAGAAAGGTACTTTTGGTTTTATGGCATACTTCCTCACAACATTTTTGCTCAAGAAGTCTAGACAAAGCAAAAAAAAAAAATGTGGAACAAAGACCCCAAATTAGGGACAATTTTTAAATACTAATCTAATTCATTTAACATTAATAGAATAACTGGTTTTGCGACAACTTGCATTTTCTGAATATTATAAAGTAAGAAACTTTAATGACTGACATTCATACCTCTCAAACTCTGAGTGCAAGAAATCTGGACAAAGCTTAAATTAATGGGGGACAAAGGCCCAAATATATGGATAGATTTTAATCATTGCTGTTATAAACTTAGAAAGTTGCTAGAATAACAGATTTGTATTAGCATACATTTTATGAAAGTTATGAAATCTGAAACTCAAAAAGTATGTCATTAATTAGATTTGCCACAAAATCACAAAATTTATGAGGATCAGACCAAAAATATGAGAAAAAATTCCCAGACATTCTGCAAAAATCTGGACAATTGAGTGGTATGCTGGCATTATTTAACGGAAAATTGAGTATGTTACATCGTACAGGGCAAAAATTGAGAACGTTTTGTTTTTGTTGTTTTTTAATAATTCTGATGTAGTATCCTTTATGAGAAGGGAATACATTCAGAGGATAAATTAGTAGGAAGAAGAGAGTTCACTTCACTTACTCTAAATCTTGTTTAAGCTGCCCACATTTTGAAGACTTCTTCCCCCTAAGAGCAAAGTTGCACCTCCTGCAAATTAAGAGATAATGGTTGCACCTCCTAAATATGTTCAATTAAACCTTTTAATACAGTATGTCTGTCTGACATAACAGTTTTAAGCACTTCAATATTTTCCTGTGTCAGAGTACTTATCAGTCATTCCACATTTCTGCTGTTAAAATTTACATTACGTTTCTTTGCATTTGTGGCTTTCCCTTCATTTCCCGCATGCAGTATCTGTTCATGGTTTCTGTCTTCACATTGGTTGTACATTAAAGTAGTTTCTCATTGGGAATTAGTAACACACATCTCCATCCTCAAAGTAAAAAGATTGCTCTGTGTGCGTTGCATTTGGCATTACACGTTTCATATTGCAACTATAATGAGCACACAGTAGGAGTATTGTTTGATTGTTCTCCTTTTAATTACACATTAATTACTACAGTGTCACATAAAAGAGGCAAGCACCCTCTAACTTCAGTTTTGGACTTAAGTAAATGGTATTTGGACAAACTCAAAGTCTTTGTGGTGTGAGCCTCTTTGGCAGCTGCAGCATGCAGATAAAATAGCAACGTATGACAGAAACATTCACGCATCTTAGAAGAGGGTAGCAACCTTAAAAAGATGGAGCTTGAAAATAATATTTAAAGATAGAGAGATGGGTGTGGATTCAGGAGCAATGTATGGAATTTTTTACATATAAAGACAGAATGTCAGAAATGGAATCAGCATTCTTAAGGAGACAGTGAATTCCAAAACAGTTGCAGAATTAAAGTAATGAAAAGCATAACATAATTGTAATACTAATCGGTAATCTAACATAATTTTAATAATGAGTAGAAAAATGCATGCATTTGATGCACTATGTACGTGGTTAACAACTGAATAAATACATATATATTCACATATGCTGGTAATGACCTATGACCTGTACCTGTACATCCCGTTTTAACTTGTTATGACAGATCATATAAGAACTCCATGTGTTTGTGCCCTGACTTTCTGTTTCACATTTTCATTCCCGCAGTGATCTTTGGAATGTATCTTTGATTTACAGTAGCAGCTGTGAAAGGAAAATGTTTACTTAATACTATGTTTTGGAATTCATTCTATTTCAAGATGGATTCTTGGTAGTTTTAGTCTGTTTTTTTATTGTCTATTTCCTGCCAACATGAAAAGTACCAACATGACTAGTGTCACTTTAAACACCCAATGTGGCACTCATAAACTGTGCCTAATATGGAAAAGCACAGATAAAGGTCAGCAGATAACTCTTAGCTATTAAAAATAATGCAAAGGTGATCAGTTTTAATTGGTCAGTGGCTATAGTTTTAGAGATACAAATTATTAAGATCAGAGCTAAAAATAATATAAATGAATGAAGTTTCTTGTTTTTTGGGAGCCAAGACTTTGCTTTGTCTCCCATGTACATGTGTTCCCTACAATAAATGAGACTATTCTGCTCTGCGGCACTTTGTCAGCTAACATTATTTTGTACTCTTAACAGTTTGCTGCCATGAAGTCTTGGATCATTTGAGCTGTTTGTAGATTGCTGCAGCAGCAACCACCTATAGGCCTGTTCTCGACAGATTGTAAATTTCTGGTGTGCAGCAGAATTTTGAGCCTCTGCAGTAAGCTTTTACTAATAATCTCTGTAATGGATACAGTTATATCAGAGAGGGTTAAATTGTTTGTTAGTGGAGAAATTGGTTGAAAGTGATCGCTAATTATTTAATTAACAATAACGTTTTTTTGATTGAATGAGAGTGGTGTTTATTCATAAAATAACAAAAACAGGGTATCTTTGAGATGTATGAGAAGTGTGCTTATTCAAAAAGGTAACATTAAGGAACAAGAAGGTTTCCATACCAGTATAACAGTAGGTTTTTAATCATAGTTGCCTACTTACTTTCTTTGGGATGTGAATGGGTAATACTACTGTATTAAAAATGGGAGTGAATGTGTGTGTTGCTAAAACAGCCAGAGTCTGGGACTCTAGCCAGACATATGTTTAATAAACATGGACAAGACAGTTGTAATTATTTATTAAAATGGTCAGAGCTCAATATAAATGATAGTGCACTGCAGTTTCGAGATGGAGGAACTTTTGACAAGTGTATTTTAGAAAATTTGAAAAAGAAATTGAAACAGAAAGGAAATAAAGTACCTGCCTTTTGTTTGTCAGCTTTTAATGACTGACAAGAAGAATAAAAAAATAAGGTAAAAGAAATCTGTACTTAGAAGTTTAAAATATAATTCATCTAGATTAAAACATAGCTGTTGGCAACTAATCAAACTGTAAATACATTACAAAAATCCGCAGAAGAAAAATCCCATACCTGGGGTCTCTAGCCTTTATAACAGTTATAAAAACTAAGTTAATCAAACCGATTCATCTGGTGATGACTGGTCTCTGATTCCTACAGAACCCCCCCCCCCCACCCGTACCATATGATCATTATGCTTCTTATGAAGCCGACAGCCCTCCCTCTTTGAGAGGGAAGATGGAGGAATGAATAACGCCTCCATCTATTACTTCCGCTGATACATCCCAAGTTACTTCTAGCACTTCTACCCATCCCCATGGAACATTTTATAATACTAGATTTCTACAATAATGTCAGTAACCTGCCATTTCACCTTTCAACCAAATACTAATGAGAATAGCAAATGAGGGTAAACAGTTATACCATAAACACAAACATGCAGTGAATATAAAACATGCAGGTAAGTTAAAAAGATTTAGCAACAAAGGCACCTTTCCGAAGACAAACATTCTAAAAAGAATCAAGTGGCTAGTCACATAGTTTGCAATAAATATTGATGGAGAAAAATATCAGTGGAATCCACCCTCTAAACCGAGTACAGTGGAAGCATCATATTCTGATTCTGATTCCCCCACAGATACTGAAACCTCTACTAACTTAACAGCCAGCACTCAGATGCACCCTTTGAGGGAAGTACCTAATCATGCAGCTATTTGGGATGATGATGCAGAACTTACCATAAGGGTAGTAAACCCGTGAACTGCAGTCTGCAGTAGATTTTCAGACTATTGTAGGTTCTCTCCCTCTGATTCAAACACATTCAGCCAAATACGTCAAAATATTAGAAAGACATGTAAAGTTCCAAAACCCCACTATCAAAGATTTAAAAGCCTCAACACCCCTTGACATTTTTAGAAAAATATGGGAAAAATCAGCTATAGGCGATACCATTCTAAAATACAGATGACAGTTTTCTAACTGCAAGAGACAATTTATTAAAAGTCATCACTACAGCATGCCTCCCAACACCCAACTGGACAAAAAATTGAGGCAATAGTACAAAAAAAGAATGAATCCATTGATGTACATCTGCAATGCATGATAGATGAGTTTGAATCCTTTCCTGGGCATCCGGAACCTACAGAAGAAGCGGCAGCCAGTAAGTTGTCAGCAGGTTTTGTAGAAAGCTTATTACCGCCAATTCAAGAACAGATTAAAAAGGCTTGTTTAAATCGGCACAGTTTATGTATTAATGAAATCGTTAACCAAGTGCAATATGTAGCAGACAACATAATTAGAGAAGAAAAGAAACAACAAAAGAACTTAGTAGATGTCCAGTTTCTACAACTCAGTACTGATTTGGAGAATGGGGAAGGGGGAGGAGGAATCATGGAGGAAGAGGCAGATTTAAATTGTTGTCACCACAAGCCTCAAGACAATTCCAACAAAACTTTTCCCCTCCCATATCACCACAAGCCCAACAGAGTGAACAGCAACAGGTTTCTAACTATGCAGAAATAGTAACAACAATGTAAGAATTACTAAAGAAAGATACCATTGAACCCCTGCCCTGTTAAAAACATTACAAACAAGCTTTTATTCAATTGAAAACTTTATTTTCAAACCCTCCTGCTCTGGGATTGCCAAATTATTCAAAAATGTATTTTTTTCTATTTTGTTGTGAAAGGAATAAATCAGTATTAGGACTGTTTGTAAAGTATAGAAATGATGGTTATAGACCTATTGCTTATTTTTGTACAGATCTTGACCTGTAGCATCATCCCTCCTCAACTGTCTTAGGGTGGTGGCCATGATGGAATGCTTAGTTGCATAACCCTTTTGCGACAGTTCCTCATTCAATAGAAGCACTGCTACTGAAAACCAGAACACAATATTTGTATGTTATGCAGTTGTCTGAATTTGTGTATTTTCTTTACTTAACCCTTCTTTACAGATTATTAGATGTCCACATTTTAAGCCTGCTTCCTTAATTACTAAAGAGAATGAAGGAGAACCATATGACTATGCTTTTATACTTAACTAGGTGCTTTCTGCTAGGTCTGATTTAAAGGATGTTTCGCTACCAAACTCAGAATTGCCTCTTTTTGTTGATGGATCCTGTGTCCATTGAGTAGATAGTATGTTACTAGCAGCCTTTTCTGTGTGCACTCAGAATAGAATTTTGCTGATGGGACAATTAAACAAAAATGTGTCTGCTCAAGTAGCTGAATTTGTAACTATCACTGAAGCATGTAAATTCGTGAATGGGCATGCCTTCGTTGAAGGCTGAGTGTCGAGCTGGTACCTCGGTGTTTCATAAAAATCTACTGGCAATCATTAGTGGACCGGAGTTCCACTGTGGCGACCCCTTACCGGGAAAAGCCGAAAGACAAACAACAACAACAACTGAAGCATGTAAATTAGCAAAGGGCAAAACAGTGCTAATTTTTACTGACTTAATATATGCTTATGGGGTAGACCATGATTTTGGGACACTTTGGAGGAAAAAAGAGGGTATTTAGCATCAGCGTGGGCAGTTAACTATTGAATGCACTATTACTGCCAAAGGAGTTTGCAGTGGTTAAATGTGCCGCACATAAGACTAATGATTCATACATTTCAGAAGAAAATTGTTTTGCAGATATGGAGGTCAGACAAGCTGCATTGTCTTCTCCTGTTCAGTCTTTGTAATTACACACCTGTTTCTCTACAGGAATTGTTATCTTTTCAAGAACTGACTGATGACTGTGAAAGGGTGAGGAGGATTGGGTGAGGTGGATCTGTGATGGCTGCAGCTGCTCTCTGGATCCATTGTGGCACCACCCAGATGGAAGACTGGTAGTTCCACATGCTTTTCTAACCCAGTTCATTCTGGCTTCCTGTTTGTGTTTTCATTTGGGAAAAAATGCATTAATAAAACACATTTTGAATGACTGGTATCCCTCCACCCATTTCAGATGTCATTTGTTGTTTTGTAAACAGATGTCATGTTTGTTTAGAATACAATATGTTAAAAAGTGCTCCTGTCCCAACACAGTCTTTGAAAAAACATGTGGGCCCTTCTGTTGCATAAAGTGGGATTTTATTGAACTCCCACAGATACAAAAATTGAAATGTTTTGATGATTGATGAAGCTTTTTCTGGACGGGTTGAAGCGTATGCTTGTGCTAAAAATGATGCAATTACTGTAGCTAAGAAACTCCTTTCTGAACTAATACCCAGGTTTGGTGTTCCTTGTTGTATCCAATCTGGCCAAGGCACTCATTTCACAAGTCAAGTGATACAACAGATAAGTTATTTTAAATATAAATGTGCAATACCATTGCCCACATAAACCACAAGCTTCAGGGATTGTTGAAAGAATGAACCAGACAGTAAAAATCAAACTTGCAAAGTTATGTGAGGGGAAACTGGTCTTAAATGGCCAGAGGCTTTGGCTCTAGTCTTGTTTAGTGTACAAAGTGCAGTTAGCACTACTAGAAAATGTTTCCATCATTAAATTCTCCTGTGGAGACCCATGACAATGTCTGCCACACCCTACCTAGAAATTTAGTTACAAATTGTTGATAAATCTTTTTTTCTTTATTACAAATGTCTCCTGCCTGTCCTGCAGCATCATCATAAGCAAATTGTAGAGGCACAAACAACCTACTCCAGATGTGCAGCATGACTTGCAACTTGGAGATACTGTTTTCATCAGATCCTTTGCAAGAAGACACTCATTACAGTCAAGATGGAAAGAACCCTTCCTAGTTCTGTTTGCCACCATCACTACCATCAGATGTGAAGGATTACTCACTTGGATTCATGTGTTGCATATCAAGAAGGACCTTCCTAGTGATGAACACCAACAAAATGTCATTGGTGTCACTCCTGTTCAAGCTACTGAACCAATTTCAAATCACACCAGACAAAAAACAGTGAAACCATTTAATCTGGAAGTGAAGCTAAGTAATTCTTCAACAACACCATTGTGATTGTGTCCAGAAGTTAAATACAGTGATTTGTCAATGTCATCTTAGTCAGAGATAAGACTTAGTGATTCTTCAACATCAATGGCATTTTCATCATCATCCCAATCAGAAGTAAGGATTAATGATTCAGCAACATTATGTTTAGTGGACAATGAATCAAAGCCAGCCCAAGATCCAGGCAGTGAATCAGGTGATCAAATGTCACTTATGGAGTCGCAGGCAACAGAAATTTCAAGATGGAGTTTGATTGGGAATCTGTTTTATATGGACTAAAGAAGGAGAATCATACTTGTCTGCAGTTTTTTTGAAAACCTCTTCAGCTCCAATCTGCTCGATATTCGTATGGGCCCATTATTGGGACAGTTGCTGTGATTCTTAGCAATTTGCTGCATGCCCTGCTTGCCAGTCTATTAAATTGAGCAGATTAATGCATAAATAATTTAATGTCATTCATAACCACTGTATGCATGTCTGTGATCCTCATCAGTTTTAGAAACCTGCTTAGATATCTACCTGATCTAGGGGTCTGGACTGGACAGGATCAGTACCCCATTTTGTCTGTAGTAACTGTAATTTTAATCCCACCCCCAGACTGACAAACCATCCAGGTAGCATACCCATATTCTCAATAACTGTGCAAGGGAGGAAACCTCAGTCCCTGGGGGATATACAGATTTACATTGGACAACCCCAGTCTTTGCCAAATACCCTTACATATGATGATTCTATCTTGTGTATCTGTTTTGAGGGGCTGCTAGTCAAATGGAAACCCTTTCCTAACTAACATAATCATCCCCCACTGTCTACCTCCTTGATAAGAGGAGCTATCTAACATCTTATAAACAGGAAACTAAAGTGCATTATGTACTTGCTGACTTATATGTGTCTCCTGTAAAAATAATGGGTATGATTGAACTTTCCCTGTATCAGTATATAGCTAAGACATTAGGTTGTTCACCTCTCCTACAAGCTGTGTGATGTTCTCATCTGCTTCCTTTGCTGGTCTAAAAGTCACTGAGTACACTGGGTAAATCTATCTGGTGCAGCAACCTTTTCTACAAAGCTTAATACTGAGTTGGAAAGCCTGCCTCTTCTTCCTCATCTCAGCAGAAAAATTATGATCACACAAGACTTTAGAATCACTGAATTTTATCATCCCAGTTCTCCAAAGTGCAGCCAGAATTATATCCTTAATATTAAAAGACTTAAGATGTACAAGAATAGGTCTAGGGAATGTTTACTCTTAAATACTAAGAGTTTGGCATCCCATTGGCCTACTCAATCCTTACTTCCTCAACAGGAATGTCTGTCCACTCCACCAGTTTGAGTCAAGAAACCCATACAATTGGAACCTTCAACATTTTCCAATGTACAAGTAAAATAGAGGTTCTTCCTTCTACTACTGTCCTCTATATCTGCCTGCTACTTCTCAATTTGGTCAATACTTGCTTTGGCTGCTGCCCCTTTCTGGAGCAAGCAAGTGCTCCATCCACTTCAAATGGTCTAAGTGGGCCTTTAAAGTGCCCTCTGTGTAACAAATCTTCTTTGAACTGATTCATGCAGTTCAACATCTTACTGTCTATCTTGTGAGGTTCAGCCATATTCAGCTGTAACCGGCTCTTGATTCCTGATATAAGAGCTAAGGGACAATCAGTACTAAACTGCTGAGAAAATTCTGAGACCACTCCCAGGCTGTGACCTCAGGTGTTTCATCCTAACCACAGACTTCTGCTTACTCTTAGGCTTCCTTTTCTAAGTGGACATATAATTTTTCATTTATTTATTTATTGGCATTTGATTACCAGGAAAGTCCAACTGGATAGAGACCCATTTTCAGTGGAGGCCTGGGGAGAAAAGCTCCAAAGTATTACAAAACATTTTAAGAACAGTAATTTTGGCATCTTTAAAAATAATGCAAAAACAACTACAGTTTAGATAATTATACCAAATTAGACATAATATGCAAACATCAGTTAAGAATAAATACAAGTTAAATAACAATGATTTAATATTTAGAGAAATTATTTTAGCCAGTGTATAGAGAACTTACAATTAGTATAATACAAACAGGAATTGCAAAATGAAGTGAGAGAAAGGCAGGCCTATGGTTTGTTTAGAGAGAAAGCCAGGGGAGAGAAATTGATACAAGTAAGGAAGTCAGTGAAGAAGGGAGAGTAATGACATGTAAGGTATGAATACATATTTATTCACATTTAGGGATATAGTTTATCCTGGTGTTGAGCAAGAAAAGAGCCAGCTTTTGGCTGAGTCTTTCAGAATGGTTTTGAAGGATGTCAGGGAGGTTATTGACCTGACAGATGCAGGTAAGATTTCCAGGCCTTAGCAACATGGTATGAGTACAAACAATAGCCAACAGATTTGATAGGTTTGTGGACAGAAAGGAATTTTTGGTCATTTGGATTAAAATGAGTAAGTGGAAACATAGTTGTGTAGAATGTTATTTAGTGCTGGACAAGCACAGGGATTATGGATAATTTTATTGCTGAAAAGAAATGGTGTATATGTTAGATGATGGGGTAGTTCTAATAGTCTTCTTAGTGCTATAAAAATATAGATTCTGAAAGGGGTATTTGCTGCAAATTTAGCAACTTTGTTATAGCATTTTTCAAGTTTTGATTTGCGATGCCTGAAGATTAGTAAGAAAGATAGTGCCATAAAGAAGTGTGGGGAGGAGATAAGTAGTGGCAAGTGTAGCTTTAGATGTGTCAGTGAGAAAGTTGGCTCTTTAAGCATCCCTAGTTTTTGATGAGGTTTTCTTAGCGAGGTTTGAACATGCAGGTCATAGTTAAGATTATCATCCAGTATCGTCCCTAATAATTTGCAATGAGAAGTGACTTCAATGGTTGCATTATCAAGAGAAAGGACTTTACATTTTGTTTTTTCATGAGAGAGGGATTTGGAGAAAATATTAGTTTTTTTTAGGTTTGAGCATGAGTTGTGAGTTACAAAACCATGTTTCAGTGGCAGTTAAAACTTCCTGAGTCATTTTTTGAAGGTGTGACATGTCAGATATGCAATGAGTGTGGCGTCATCTGCGTACTGTATTGGGGAGGCCTGTTCTGTGAATGTGTTGAGAGTGTTGGTGAGAATGTTAAAGAGGAGGTGACCAAGGACAGAGCTTGTGGTACCTCAGTGGTGACTGGAGGTATGGAGAGAGGATAGAGTCCCATTTTACTGACTGATACCTATTGGATAGGTAGCTTTTGAACCATAGAAAGGTGGGCTGAGAGACACCTAATGAGGACATTTGAAGTCCAAGTTTGCTGTAACAAACTGTGTTAAAGGCTTTAGTCAAGTATAGAAATAAGGAGGAGATTAGTTTGATACATAGGTTAGAAGAAGAGCACTGATACTATGGGAAGGATGTTGGGTGGGGAATAGGAGTT
The DNA here is from genome assembly GCF_019279795.1 of Protopterus annectens. NCBI lineage: Eukaryota > Metazoa > Chordata > Ceratodontiformes > Protopteridae > Protopterus > Protopterus annectens. The sequence goes on from NC_056737.1 coordinate 311,580,690, forward strand.
ACTCTTGTAGGAGATAGTTTAGCAATTGTTTTTGAATGCATTTTTCAAGTATTTTGGAGAGGAGGGATAATATTGTTATAGGTCTGAAGTTAGTAATGTTTGTTGAATTTCCTCCTTTGTACAGATGAATAATGTGACTTTTTACAGAGAGTTGGAACATGGGATTCTTGGATTGACCTATTTATAAGGATTAAGACAGGATCGGCACTGCTATTTTGAGGTACTCACTTGGAATGTCATCAACTGAAGTAGAGCATGTTTTGAGTTTGTTTTCAGAGTAGTTTTATATAGGCTGTGGGCAGAGATTTGAAGATGAAAGTGGATGTGGTGACGTGGCTGTTGGGCAGGGTTAGGGATAAATGCTGGGGAATTCTTGGTTAGCGTTGATATACTGTCTATGAAGTAAGAGTTGAATTTTATTGAATTGTATTGCTGTTTCTAGTGGTGAGTTATTATGAGAGGGGTTAGGGTTGAATTTTTGTCTGGGAAGCAAGATTTCTTTAATGGTTGTCCAACATTTTTTAGAGTTGTGTTTAGCATTATTCTGAAAGTTATTGTTGTATAGTTTTTTGTCTTCATTTATTTGCTTTTTAGTATGATTGCAAAGCATTCTGACGTTTTCAGTATATTGTGGTATTTTATATGTTCACCATTCTTTCCATGCTTATTCTCTGTTTTGCATCATCGTTCTACTCTTTCTGGATAGCCAGATCACCTTATTTGTTTTTAGTCTCTTCCTTTTAGAAGATGCAAGGCTATTTAAGATATTCAGGAAACTTGTTGAATTCATTTACAGCATAATCATTTTTAGGAAGTTCCAGTTAATCGACAATAGTGTAGCAATGAATATTTCTGGGTTAAACTTGGAAAGATTGTGTGTTGTTTAATTAAACATGCTGATAAGTGGATGTGTGAGATGTCTGGTTGTATAGATTAGGAGAGCACGAGACACTCAAACATTGTACTTGTGGTGGTGTATTTGCTGAATTCTGATATTAGGATCCAGTCTAATAGGGAATTTGATATCTTGCTGTAATGTGTGGGGATATTAATTAGTTGTGTGAAACCATATAAGTTCATGCTAGATGTAGGGGAGTTAGAGTTTATGTTCAACCAGTTGACATTCACATCACCTAGTAGTATTTTTTTCTTGTGCAGTTGTTATTAATATCCAATGTGGGATATCTTCCAGTATAGCTGTATTGTCACCAATTAATTTCGGGAAAGTAATAAGAAGTTCCTCTGAATTGAATGCTGGTATTTATTTGTTGTAAGGGGAAATGTGGTAGTTGTTGGGAAATATTAAAGCAATACCACCACCTTTCCTCTTTATACGGTCATTACAGATAATATTATAGCCAGGATATGTAATTTCAGAGCAATTTATGCTGGGATTGAGCTAAGTTTCAGTTACTGGGAGAATATCAGGTTTATGTTGGGTAATCCAGGCAAGTAGTTCAGCAATTTTATTTCTTATGCTTCTAACATTTATGGCAGGAAAAGTTAGATTACCGGAGTTGGGAGTTGACCATTGTAGGGTTGGAGAAGTGTGTGGAAGAGAATTGTCTTGATGTTCATTGTGATAGCTGAGGCCAGGATTATGGTGAATGTGTCCTCTTAGAAGGATTCTAGTATATTGGGGAATTACTGATACTTGTTTTTTGGAGAGTATTTTCCACTTAATTTTGTTTTGATTTGAATTGAGTTGAAATGGAGTTAATCAGTCTATATTTTTAGTAAAGGTGAGAGTAGTCATTAAATAGGTTTGGTGCAATGTGTGTAGAGTGTAGGGAGGAAGTATGAATAGGTGGCTAAGACAGAGTTAGGGAGATGCTGAGAGCTATTATAGATTCGTAGTAGGACAATAGATGGCCTAGTAGCAGAAGAACAGAGGATAAGCTGAAAACTAGCATGATTAAGTAAATGGATCTGTGCATTATTGTCAGCAGGCAGTGATTAAGTAGGGATGAAGAAGGAAAGAGAAGCTGCAGGGCAGTAGGATATTTAGTGGTGGTGGAGTCTGAAAGCTGATAGAGGTTAGGTGGGAAATAAGTATGTTCAATGTAGAAGAGTTAGGTAGTCTAATATTTTCTCTTGAATGTAAGAAAACAGGGGTTTAAAAGGTTAGAATACAAGGATGTAGTTAAAATGGAAGAAGTGAGGGTTTATTTCTGAAAAGTAGAAGATACAATGTCGAATAGATAGGTACTGATAGGGAGAGGTGTGACTATGAATGTAGTGCATTGATTATTGAAACATGCCAAATATTCTACAACACATTAGATAAACAGCACTCCTGCACAAAGTATATCAAACTACTGAAAAAGGTGCATATCTTTCTAAAATAGGGTCAGGGTAGTGACAGAGACTGTGCTAAATGACTTCTCCATTACCTGCATACACCAGAAGTCCCCAAAAGTATTAAAGCTTTTTTCAGTGTTGACACAATAATTGCAAATGTGAATGTTTGTTTACATGCATGTTCAGGCTGCCAGGGACAGACATTTCCAACTCACTGACTTATTTTTTGTGAAACTGCCCCAGAGTACAACTTTTCCATTTTGTTATTTTACTATGCACATTATATTGGTATTGCTTTTCATGATACTGTTTTACTCATTTTAAATTGTTTTACATGTGTTTGCTTTTAGAACTGTATACTCAGTAGGTTTCCTTTAAAAGCATTCTTTATGTCATGTGTCTCTGATGCAATGGCTTTGCTCTAAGCATGTTAACAGGGCCTGTGTTACACTAGATTGAGCCCAGGGCATACATTGAGGATGGGGTCACACTACTAAGCATGGGTGAAAATCCTTTTATTCAGTCCGAGATCTAGGGGACACCAGATCTCCATTAGGGACGAGGGTCTTGAAGTTCTGTGATGCATTTTATGTCTTAATTTTTATAGATAATTGCTTGTTAACTATTATTTTTTTAATTGCTAGCAAGAAGATTCATATTTCACCCCGGTATGTGTATGGCCATGGATAAAATCGGTGATTTTTATTTTTTTTCATACATGTAAATACATGTAATGACACTGCCCTTGACCGTCTAGGTCTGTAGCAAGATGAGCGCTCATGCACACCTATACTGTCACATGGTAAATTTATCTACAGGCAAAAAGGTGTATACACACAAATGAGTGTATGACAGTGCATTGAACAGAAATATTTTGAACGTGTGCTCAGAAAGGTAAATATGTCAAGTGTGTTTTTAAGTTCATAGCTTCATAGGAGGTTACTAGGCTATTGGCCCTAGGGCTTTTATAAGCTTAGCCATATTATAGCCTTGTTCCCTTACTGACTAAGTTGTATGGTCTATATTTGCAGTGCAAGTCTATGATCAGCACCTACTGCCCTTATCCAAGAGGGACATAGGTGACACCCCAGGGGTAAATTTACAGTGTCCCATCCAGTTGTCTAAATTATGCTTAAATTGGGTCATTGAGGAACTGTGTTTTATGTGAATTCGGAGTTGATTCCAGAGGAGTGGCAATCTCTGGGAGACATATCTGTCTCTCCAACATGTCCTGTTAATGTCACAGGCTAGGCTAAGATCCCTAGAGAAAGTGAATCTTGTCCCATATGACTTGCAGATGTACAGCATTTCCATTAGGACAGGGTCCAAGACTACTCTGTAGGCCAGGCACATGTCGCCTCTCAGCAGCCTATAAAATGCAGAGTACAGTGACGGGGCCTTCAGTCTGTCCATGTAGGTCATGTGTTGAAGGCCCTGAATTTTCTTGGTGAGAAACCTGTAAGGTCTCTCCAGCTGCTGCAGGTGTCTGGTGAGGTACATACAGAAGGGACCGTCATACTCTATTAGTGGTCTGATGAGGGATAAGTTCAGGGGAGTCATAGCACCCTTAGCTCTGGATGTGATGCCCTTACTTATGAGATGTGCAACATAGAAGGCCTTCCTTGCCACTGTGGACACATGCTGATTGAAGTTAAGGTTGCTATGAAACTGTGTTTCCAAATCTCTCACCACAGGGTTTGAGCTAAGGAGGTACTGTTAATATTGTAATTTGCAGGGACTTCCCCTTTGCTGAAAGGCATGTTAATACTTTTTTTTACATTTAGTTTAAGTCCATGGCTTTGGCACCAATCATTTGTCTGTAAAAGCCCTTTTGTAGTATGTCAACATCTTTGGGAAACTCAGTGATTGCACCCAGTCATCAGCAAACTTGGTAAACCATAGGCCATCTAGTTTTACTTTGACTTCTTAGAAACAACAGTAGGGGTCCCAGCACTGATCCTTGTGGTACATCACTGGTAAGTGGTCTGAAGGTAGAGGTGGAATCCACAACTTTGACTGTATGCATTCTATCGATGAGCCAATTGGCTACCCATCTAGTGACATATGTGTTAATTCCCAGCTGAATATCTCAATGATGCCTGAGTGGGGGATTGTGTCAAAAGCCTTGGCTAAGTCAACATAGGCTGTATGTACTGTTTTGCCTTCATCCAGGACTTTGGTGACTTCCATGAAGAAATCCATCAGGTTTTATAAGCATGAGCTACCCTTAAGGAAGCCAAATGGGTCGGCTGAAGTATTTGAATGTCTTTGTTGATAAGGTCCATGATGATTCTCTCCATGGCCTTGCAGATAAGGCTGGTTAGACTTATGGGTCTATAGTTCAAGGGTCGGTTGATGGACCCCCTTTGTGCAAGGGAATTACTGTTGATGTTTTCCATTCGGCTGGGACAAAGCCAGTACTTAGATTGTGATTGAAGAGAGTACCAAGTGGTTCTGCTAGGTTCTGTTTTAGACCATTGAATAGGCAGTCTGAGATGTTATTCAGTCCCATAGAGGCTGTGTTTTTGGCCATGGAGACTGTGGTTATCACCTGGTCCTTGGAGATACTATGTTGAGGACTGGTGACAGGTATGCTTTGGGGTGTGTCTGGTGGGGACAGGGGAGGGGGTGAAGTTTGTGCCAAATCTGTCTGCTAGCAGGTTGGTGATGTCCATTTTGTTTGAATGGTGAAAGTTTGAATAGTTCTATTTAAAGTAAGTGGCACTGGGTTGGAATGTGTGCAGATGTTTGCAGTTTATTTTAAGGGTAAGTAATAGATAGGTTTTATGGTATCTCTGTGGGTGAAGGTTTGTTGGTTAGGTTCAAAGTAAGACCTAGATAAGGGGATAAACTTAGAAGAGCATGTGCATACGAATGTACCTAAGTTAGGGTTAGAGTCAGAGCTATGTATGTAGGTGTTTTTTGTAGTGTATACTAGAGTGTGTGTGTGTGTGTGTGTGTGTGTGTGTGTGTGTGTGTGTGTGTGTGTGTGTGTGTGTGTGTGTGTGTGTGTGTGTGTGTGTGTGTGTGTGTGTGTGTGTGTGTGTGTGTGTGTGTATGTGTGTGTGTGTGTGTGTGTGTGTGTGTGTGTGTCTGTCTGTCTGTCTGTCTGTCTGTGTGTGTTTTGAAGTGTGTGAATATGTTTATTCAGTGGAAATTCAGTCAATAGTGTGGTTGTGAATGTTTGTGAGTGTGTATGTGAGTATTTGGCACTAGAGTCAGAGTGAGGGCTAAGTTAATGATAGATATATTGTTGTCCATGTATGGATAGATATAGTGTTGTTCGTGTCTGTCTCTGTCTGAGTGACTTTTGTAGTGGCACCTTAGGGAAATGGGTTTTCATAAAGTAATGTGTAGGGATAGGATTAGAGGCAGCAGCAGAGCCAGGGTTAGTCTCCCTGTCCACCGTGCTCATTTATTCCAACTGTATCCCTGCCCAACCCCTAACCTTCACTTTGCATATTAATTTAAGAAACTCCTTTTCTCTAACAGTATTATTATTCAGACAAATTTGTTGTGAGTTGATTTTTATAGTTAGGGTTTATCAAAAGAAAAAGGAGAGTATCTGGTTTCCTTTTTTGATTGTTACATGCTTTATTTTTTCTTGGGCAATTTGTGTTGGAAGTATCAGCACTGAAGTATCAATACTAATGTTTTGTACGTGGATACTTGTGTACTTCAATGTTGTGTGAAATAATCTATACAAGCATACGCACACACACACATGCACATCCACTCACTGTCACATTGACATGGTTATCTACAGGCAAGTTGGAAGAACACCAGTTTGCCTATGACATAACATTGGAGTGCTGGATGTGACCAGAGCACCCAGATAAAGCCAATACAGAAACAAGGAGGACATTTAAACTCATCATAGTCCAGACCTCAGCCAGGAAACCAAGTCATTTGACATAGCCGTGCTATTCACTGCTCCATTTTGCCAATGACTAGTTTCTTTCAAGGATATCCTGTTCAGGCCACCAGAGATAGACACTTATTTATGTACAGTGCTGATGTTTGACCATGATGGAAAGTGAAAGAAATGATTTCCAACTTGTTGCTCTTAATACATTGCAACATTCCCCAACACACACTAACATACCTAAATCATATTAAAGATCATTTTACACTAAATTTGGTAAATGCAAAATAGTGTGATAGTGCTCCTTCCAAGCCAGATCACTGACTGTTTAACTTCAGTCAAACATCAGCAGGGGTGATTCACTTTTATCTTCAGACAATCATCACAACCATCAACCACAGGCTCTAAATTAACTGTGTACACCTCAGATGTCAGTTTATTAAAACATAGCCACAGTAAAGTATTCCAAATTGTTTCTAATAAATGCACACTAGTTCTCTAAAGCCAGACGAATGACTGTATAACTTGATTAGACAACAGAAAGGTCAGTCATTTTAATGCATAGATAACTCCCATAACCAACAGTTAGAGCTACGGTTTAAACTGTATACACCTTAGATGTCTGGTTGTTATAAAATTAGTCAAAGTCATGTTTTTGAACTTTGTTTCATGGAGACACACAGCAGAAACAGTGAAGTATTCCATCTTGCTTCATACAGAAGCACATTAGCTCTACAATGCCAGATTAATGGCAGTTTAACTTGATCAAATGACAACAGGATCAACTACTTCTAGCCAAAAAAACAGTCTCTGTACCCAAAAGTTATAACTATTTTGACTATATACACCTCAGCGATCTGACTGTGACAAAAATTAAAAAAATATGCATACTGTAATTTATTTCATCTTTGTTTCACACAAATACATATTAGGCCTGCCAGAACTAACACCACCCAATAATGGTCACAGTTATTTTATTTATTTATTTTCTATTTTACATTTGTTTACTGGTAGGGTCCAGCTGGGCAAGTTGCCCATTTTCAGAGGAGGCCTGGGAAGAATAGCTCCACACAGTACAAAATTAACAATACAGAGACATATACATACAAATGTATTTAAAAAAAATTACAATCCAAAATATGCATGGAAATTTTCCATAGAGAAAAGTATCAAACTTTCAAAGATTAGCAATGTACACATACAACTATACTTAAAAAATACACATGCAAAATATACATAAGAAATTATCCATAGACCTTTGAGGAGAAAGTACTTAGAAGGAAATAAACCCTTATCTCTGTTAAGGAATAATTGTAAGATACAGTGAAAGACTTGACAGACAGACAAAAACAGTATCTGTGTGTGTGTGCGTGTGTGTGTGTGTGTGTGTGTGTGTGTGTGTGTGTGTGTGTGTGTGTATATATATATATATATATATATGTGTGTGTGTGTGTGTGTGTGTGTGTGTATATATATATATATATATATATATATATATATACATATATATATATATATATATATATATATATATATATATGTATGTACAGAATATGTGCAATGGCTTTTGTTAAGTATCTGGGGTGCAGTAAGATATTTGATCTAGTGGAAGGTTATCCTGGGTCTGAGCAGGTTAAGTAGGACTGGAGAAGGTATTTAAAGTAATGTTTATTATCTAGGATCCAGATTTCTAGAGGAAGGGTATTCCATATTTTTGCAATGGCTCTAGAGTACAGGGGGTCATCTGAACAACTCCTGCTTTTGGATATTTCAACTAGTGCTTTGTTGGTGCATCTTAGAAGATGATTGTTAGTGTAGTGATTTAGTAGGCCTTGTAGAGTTGGAGTTTTTTTGGGGTGTTATAGGATCTGATGAGCAATTGTAAGCTGGTTGCAGGTTGGTAAGTTTGGTAGTTCTATCCAGGATAGTGGTTTGAGGGCTAGACAGTGGTGGGTCCAGAAAGCTAAGTCAGTAGCAAATTTTGTGATTTTGTTATAACAGCTGGTTAATTTATTTGTTTCCTTTGTTTAGGTTAGTTAGTATGGGTGAAGTATAGAGAGTAGGTGGGTTTGTGCGATGGTGACTGTACTGTTATTGGTGAGGTAGTTTTTGCATCTGTAGAGGGTGCCGAGTTTTTTATGGACTTTTGTTATTGTTTGTGCTATATGTTTGTCGAATTTCATGTTATCTATGATAACTCCTAATAGTTTGTTTTGCGAGACTGGTGATATGAGGGTATTGTTAGAGGAGATTATTTTAAATGGGGGAATGGAGTCTGTGGCTTTTGATGGATGAAATAGTTTTAGTTGTGTTTTTTTAGAGTTAAGTATCGGTTGTGAGTCGGATAACCATGTTTCCATGGCAGTAAAGGATTCTTGGGTAATTTTCTGCAGAAGTTGAAGGTAGAGGGCAGGACAAATTAATGTGGAATCATCAGAGTACTGGACCAGACTGGCATGGAGGTGGTTTTGTGAAGGTCATTGGTAAATATGGTGAAGAGGAGAGGTACAAGGATGGATTCTTGTGGGACACCCAATGTTACTGGGAGGAGAAGAGATAGTTTTCTCATTTTACAGCTTGTTGATGGTTAGACAGTTTTTGAACCATAATAGTGTGGAATTGCTTAGGTTAGGTTTTGAGACTATGGCCAGGACTTTGGAGTGGGAGAAGGTGTTGAATGCCTTGGTGAGATCAAAAAAGATAGTGGAGACCAGATTACCATTGTTCAGTTGTTGATTTACTGTGTTAGAAAAGCTAATAAGGGCTGTGGTGGTGCAATGATTGGGCTTAAAACCATGTTGTGTGTTGGCTAGGAGATTATTAGTTAGGAGGTAGTTAAGGATTTGGGAATGTATGCATTTTTCTAGGATTTTTGACGGGAGGATAGTATGGTGATTGGTAGGTAATTAGATAGTTCAGTTGAGTTGCCACCTTTATGAAGCGGTATTATGTGTGAAATTTTCCAAAGGGTTGGGATGCATTGCTCAGAGATTGCCCTATTTATTAATAGGGAGACAGGGTAAGAGATGGCCTTGGCTGTGATTTTGAGGTATTCTGCTGTCAGTTTATTGGCTGCTAGGGTTGTGGGTTTAAGTTTTGTCAAATAGTTATAAATTGTTTTAGTTGGTACTGGTTGTACAGAGAAGCAGTTTTGATTTGTTGTTGAGGTGTTGGGATTAGGATATGTTGTAGAGGAACAGGTGTTTGTGAGGTTTAGAATGGATTTGGTGAAGTATTGGTTAATCCGAGTAGCAGTATTGTCTGTAGTGGTATCGATATTTGGGGATGAAGTACTGGTTTTCCCTGGTTGTGGGATTTTATTGATGGCTACCGAAAATTTTTGAGGGTTTGATTTGTGTTTGCTTGGATGTCTGAATAGTGATTTATTTTGTCCATTCTTATTTGTTTTTGGCCCTGTTTCTTAGTTCGATGTATATTTATCTGCATTAGTTTTGTTGTGAAGCCATGCTTCCCATGCCTTATTTATATGTTTTAGGAGAATTCGAGTGATTTTGGTGAGCCAGGGGGCAAAATTGGACTTTGTTCTTACTATTCTAGTAGGGGCAAGGTGATTTAGTATGCTCAGAAAAGTAGAGTCAAAGTAATATACAGCATTGTCTAGGGGGAGTTCTGAGACAGTTGTCCAATTACAGTGAGTTAGTGTAGCTATGAGGTCTTGGGGGTTTGAAATTCTTTGTATAATGAATTGAATGTAGGGAGGTGGTCACTAGGGGTGTCAGGGAGGGAACCAGAGTAATGTGATAGGTTAGTATGGTGTGTAATGATCCAATCTAGTATAGACTCTTTCTTGGTTGATTTATCTGTTCTGGTGAAAGTATGGATTAATTGAGAAAAGACATGAAGGTTTATATGGTTACTGGGGAGGGGGTAGTTGTTGCAGGTAGTCCAGTCTATATTAAAGTCACCTAGTATAACTGTTTCTTGGGGGAAGGTATGAGATACCCACTGGAAGATGGATTCTGCTGTATTGATGTTATTCTCAGTGGAAATATATGCACCGATAATGTTTAGCTGTTTTTTTTTAATTGATTTTTAGTTTGGCAGATAGAGTGTCTGCATTATTGAAGGTAGGTATATGAATGTGTATAATGTCTATAGTAAGGTTGTTTTTGAAGAGCAGTGTGATACCCCCACCTCTTTTATGTGTTCTGTCTTTTCTGAGTATATTGCAGCTGAGAGGAAGTAATTCATTATCCTTATTATGTGGCTTTAGCCAGGTCTCAGTAAAAACAGTATGTCAGGGGAGTACAAAGACAGAGCCGTGTGTAACTCTGCTGTTTTGTTAAACATGCTTGTTATGTTAATACTGAAAATTAGGAGGTCTGTTGCTTTTCTGAGGGAGTATATTGTATGTGTTGCTTGGTTGTTGGTGGTGTTGGGGTTGGATGTTGGGCCAGGATTTGAGTGTATATTGCCACCTAGTATTAGATTAGATGCTGTGTGTATGATAGCCAACAGTTATTTAGATATGAATTTGTCATAGTGTAGGGAGATGTTGACTCTTGTTTGGTACTGGGGAATTATAAATGGTGCCATGTCCATGTGCGATGTTTTGTATAAAGAAGGTGCGATTAATAGTATATTTGGGTTGGTTTTTGGAGGGGTTGGGTATGTGGGAGATTGTATTATTAGCATAGGGTTAATGTTTTGATGATAACAGGTGGCATGAGCTACAATGAGGATGATTCCTATTAGTAAACCTTGCAATGGTAGCATTTTGTACTTTAGGGTTCTCTTGGGATGGTTGTGGTAATGGGAATGAGAGTTAGTAAGATATGGTTGTAATGTGATGGTGGGTGGGGATGTAGGAAAAAGTGCAGTTGGGAACAGGATAACTGTATGAAATTGTAGGAATTTGTGTGTGATACCTTAAAAGGTGTGGCATTAGTGATTGGTGTGTCTAGGGTGTATTTTGATTTGTTGGTTGTGCTAAGGGGCATGGCTTAGTTAACAATAAAGGTCTTCGAAGTGAGGCTTGGTGGGAATGGGGGTAGGGTAGGGGAGCAAAGTGAGCCCAAGTGGAGAGAGGGCGAATAGAGCAGGCCAGAACAGGAGATTGTGGGTAAAGAAAAGAAACAATCAGTGAAGCTGGAAATACAGGTTGATAAAGATAAGAAGAACAGGGCTTGTTTTAAAATGTTTCTATTTCTAAGATTATTCTTTTTAGGTGATAACATTTCTTTTGGGGGGTAGTAGAATAGGAAGGAGGGAGAGATCTCTCTTCCATTTAAAGCTTATCCTTTTAGAATTAAAGAGGTAAAGCTGTAGTTAGTTTCCCATTTCTTAGAGAGAAAAAAATGAAAAACTAGTAGGGGCTAGTTTAAGGAAAAAAAATAAAGGGAACAGTGAGCATTAAAATATGAAAAGCAGGACACTTGGATTTGGCCCGGTGATGCATTTTGACTGCTTAGGGTCAATTTAAAAACATAGCAGCTAGGCTGAGGAATTATAATTGAGTAAATTACACATACAATGCTTTTTTTTCTCTTTACGTACTGTGGTTATAAAAGTTCTTGGGAAGGAAAGGAAACTTAACAGTTGCTAGTGCACAGTTATTGGCTTGTTATCTGCAAATAAAAGTGTATCACAACTGTATTTTATACAAACACAAAGTGGCATTCCCCAGTCCTACAATGACCTAGAAGCAGATGTAGTACATTTCCATGCTGCAAAATATTTTATAGCTCATTGTAATTTAATTTTTTTATTTATTCATCACTTACCTATGTCGTCCTTTTCAGGACTGCAAAACAGTCAAAGCTTATCCCAATACTTGAGTCCTGAACTGTAGCAACACGGCAGCCTAGTCAAACTTCATATGTCAGAAACATTTGTGTTGTTTTTTCCATAGAAGCTGCATGATCCAACAGTTGAGAAAAAAGGCAATTTAATGTAATAGGTATTTCATCTTTTTTGGCTGCCCACTTCATGCTTCATTAAAAAGCGCAATTTGGGTCTGCTAATAATTTTTCTAGTAATTTTGACATCCAAGAGAGTCAGGGTCCTTTGTAGTTGCCTCTCCTAATGCTGGTCGTACATTTTGAAGGTGAACATATCTGTCTTCAGTGGGTGTTTCCTTGACAAAGATATATGCAGAAACTTTGAAGCAATGCTTGCAGTTTGCACAAATGTAGATATATTTTAAGGTATGTTGCACACATTTATGCTTGTACATCTGAATGTGTTTGACACTTATATTGGAAAAAATATGAAAACTGGACCTTGTACAGTGTCTCATACAGATATTTAAGAAGAGACCTTATTGGAGTATATAGGGTATTTAGAGACAACTATCTCTGGAAATGTTTGAATTTATCATAAAGTAGCAGAGGAGACATAATTAGTAATAATGACTTGAAAACACTTCAGCAAGAACTTACAGTACCATTATATCTATTATTTACTAGGTTGTATAAACATGGGGAAATTTCTCAAGATTAGAGACATGCACGTGTTAAACTTGTCTTTAAGGGAAAGGGGTGTAGGGCAAACCCAGAGTCATTTCAGGCTTAAGTTTATTTTCATGTTGTGGAAAAATAACGGAGAAGGTAATATTGGATAAGTTATTGTCAGAACTGGAAAATGTGGGACTTAAAGTGCATATGTTGAAAATCGATCTGCTACTACCTGTAACATGATGTTCTATAACAATATAATAACAGCTATGAATGAAAAATTATGCTCTGATGTAATTTTATATAGATTTAATTTCAGCATTTGACAGGGTCATACACAAAACACTGATCAATAAATTAGAACAAATAGGTATTGATGTAGTCTTGATAAGAAGGCTGCATGGCTTACAAATAGGACATGGCAAGTATCATACAGCAATTGGAAAGGTGAAATTCAAGGTTGCATTCAGAGTGTCCCACATGGGTTTGTCCTAGGCTTATACATGTTTAGATTACAAATCTATCTTTTTTATCTGAGGTGTTCTACAGTCTATGCAGATGCCTTGAAAATGGGTAAACTGATTACATGTGTTACAAGTAAGGCATGTCTGCAAAGAACTTGACTAAATTGACCATTTGGGACACTGGGGAATAATATGCTGATAAATACATAAAAAAACAAGAACATTATATTTGAGAGACATACACTTAAAGGTGAGTATTTAACACAGCACACAGTGATTGAAACTGTAGATTCATTTAATGGCCTGGATATATAGGTAGATATAGCTTTGAGTTTTTCTAATCATATTAACCAATTGTTTAATGATAGTTATAGAGCTATAGATTGTATAAAACAATGTATAAAGTCTAGGAAGTCAGAAATGTTGAAGTCATTGTTTGTTAGTTAGGTTAGGCCCAGATTAGAGTATGGAATATTAATTTGGAAACCTTATAAGAAAACAAGTATGAGTAAAGTGGGAAGTGTACAGTGGAAAAATATCAATGGCATCCATGGATGTGAAAGTTTAAGTTATTATGAAAGACTAAAATATCTGACCATGTACAGTGTCTCATACAGATAAGGTTATTGGAGTATATAGGACATTTAGTGGTGCAGCAGTTAGCATTGCCACCTCACAGCAAGAGGTTCTCCGGTTCGATCCCCGGTTGGGGTGCCTTCTGTGCGGAGTCTGCATGTCCTGCCTGTGGTCGTGTGGGTTTCCTCCGGGTGCTCCGGTTTCCTCCCACATCCCAAAGACATGCTGTAGGTGGATTGGACACTCTGAATTGGCCCTAGGTGTGAGTGCATGCATGTGTTCGCCTTCTGTGGAAGGTTGGGCACTGGGCTGGCAACTCAACACTGTAAAACTCCACTGCCAATCATGAGTGGACAGGTGAACCACTGTGGCGACCCCTAATGGGAAAAGCTGAAAGAAGAAGGGCATTTAGAGGCAACTACCTCTGGGAATGTTTGGAGTTATCTTAAAGTAGCAAAAAATCATCAGGCAACCTATGTAGAAGATTCTAAAGGAATGAGAAGTGTACTAATTAGTTATCTAAACCCGCGGTGGTAGTGGTGCTGTGGTAGCATTGTCACCTCACAGTAAGACGCTGTCCGGTTCGATTCTCAGCTAGACCGTCTTCTGCATGGAGACATGCATGAATGGACTTACCTTCGTTGAAGGTTGTGCGTCTGGGCTAGTAACTCAGCACGTAAAAATCAACTACCAATCATTAGCGGACCGGAGTTCCGCTGTGGAGACCCCTAACCAGGAAAAGCCGAAAGACGCAACAACAACTAATTAGTTCTCTAAGAGGGCAGCTGATGTATGGAATAGACCACCAATCACATTAAAGAAAGTACTAGTTTCGATATATTTTTAAAAACATCCTGGACACTTATTATGTGAACAGCTGTTTCGGTATATTGGCAGGCTAGAAGGGCATTAATGCATGTGCTTGAAATATTTGTATTTATATATATGTATGTATGTAGGTATGTATGGATGGATGGATTTGTATATATTGTTTGTGCGATTATAGTGCTGCTATTGTTTGTTTTGTTTTTCGTATAAGACATGCTTACACTATGTATGCAATTCTACACATTGTATTATACTATGTCTTTAGTTTGATGCATTATTTCTTTGTTTATATCTCCACAAAATACAGGTGGCATAGCTTACTTACACTGAAACATGGCAATTTCGCCTATATTTTTATGAGAATCTGGATCTGGTTAGTCTGTTCCACTGTATTGCTACCAAATGGTTACCCTTTCCTAAGTTAGTGCTCCGAATTCTTTGACAAGACCATTCTAGAAATTCTAAATGAGATAGCCTTTCTAAGAAATATTAGCATATAGTATACTAACATGCTGAGGATATCCACTGACTTAAAGGTAGAAAAAAATTGTTATAGACAAAATGTAGGTTCGTTTCCTGAAGCTGAATTTTAATAATCTTTGCATCTTATATATGTCTTAGAATCTCTCATATAAATCATGCCAGAAAGAAAAAAGAATGTCTCTTTTGTCTAAACAAACAAAAGAGTTCTACATGTCTTAAGGAATACTAGAAAAGAATGCACCATCTTCTAAAATATGACATAATACCACCTATCACTGTTCCTTGGCTCATCAATTACTGTTATAATGTAACAATTTAGTTTCTTCTACTAATGGTCTAGTTTTTCAGTTTCTACATGGACACTGACTTATTTACATGAGTGAAATTGGACTCTATCACAGTTTTCATCTTAGGAAGGTAGGAGTCTCTTATCTCTAAAGTTTCTAAGCTTCTATATGAGGCTAGATTGTCCAGTACAAATGCTTCTGATGATTAAGCATTTAAGATGTCCTTACATTCACTGCTGCAGTATTCATAACAGATGGGATTCCTTGCCGTGGAAGTCCGAATGTCAGGCCAGTCTACCAAAGACTACTTGTTTCTTTTAAAAGGTATGCCGAACATCACCCAAACACTCCTTGTGTAGCATAGGGCATAAAGGTGAACTTCAGGCCTACCATAATCAGAACTTTTTTGCCACCAGTCTCAATGTATCTTTTTACCATCAGTCTGTTTACCTGCATCCGTTTTCTGCCAGTTGAATGCAATTTCATTCTCCACTGACTACCTACACCTGTTTGCTGACTTCTAATGCAGTTGCAGATAACTGCCCCATTGGGGATTTTTTTTTTATTACTTCTTTTTTTGTGCTCCTTTGAGTTAATGTCATCCAGGAAGGGTAAATGTCAGTGTGGGAGACAGATTCCCCATGAAGACCACCACGTTAAGTGTCTTTTTTTGTCTAGGAGCTTCTCATGCCCATACGTCTTGTTCTATTTGTCAGGTGTTTGTTCCAAAAACCTTTCACAGTAGACTTTCCTCCTTTCCTTGTATCTTGAGAACAAACATCTTAAGCTTCTCACTAAAGATGCAATGGAAGGAATCTCTTGCCCTGAGGGTCAGCCGTTAGGGAAGAAGAAGGTAAAAAAGGTATAACCAGAATCTTCCACTGTCCAGCCTGTGCCAGGTATTTCTCCCAAGGTCATTACAAACCCAGAGGTTTACCCGGCTGTGTTGTCAGATTTCTCTGCCACGACCCTGTTGGAGGCTAGTGATGGTCCAGCTGGCAGCACATCTGAACAGGCTTTGCATGCGTTCATCTCAGACATTCAGGGGGAACCACGGTTGATTTTTTTCCGAGGGATCTATGGGAGTTCCTTAGTATTTAGTTGGGGAAAAGTTCCTACTATGGTTCTCGACTGCTGTCCTGGGTCTGACCCTATCAGTTTTTTGTAAGAAACATTCCCTTAAAAAATAAAAAAAAATAAAAATGTTTCTTCTGCTTCTAGGGATCCACAAAGTGAGTGACAGGTCTTCTTTCAGGGACTATTTACTGCTTTAATGTCCTTAAAGTCCCCTCAAGGGGTTTTGGTTCCTGCTCCTCCTTGGTCCTCTACTCCCCTTAAAAGGCCCAGAGTACAGAATTCTTCTGATGATGACTTGAATTCAAATAATGATTCCTTGACTTATTCTACTCATATTCCTTCTTACTTACTGCTCAAGGTCAGGGTCATACCTGCCTGGGCTACATAATCAGAGAGCTCCTCGATGTCCCTTTTCATGTAGTCCAAGGAGGTACGTCTCAGGTCGTTGACACCAGCGTGGACAATGACTGAGTCGTACTTGTACCTGCTGTTGAGAGACCTGAGTGCTTGCGTTATGTGGCGGATTCTAGCGCCTGACAGGCAGCTTACTGTGACCTTCTCTTTACTCAGTCTGGTGAGCGGGACGTCAGTGTGTCTGACTATGGAATCACCAATGACAAGTGTGTCTGGCATTTTGTTTGGCCTTAAGGGCTGTGACTCAATGAGGAATTAAACCCACAGTTAGGACAGCTGTTTAATCTTAGCCTCACCTCAGGATACGTACCCAAGGAGTGGCGCACGGCGACTGTGGTCCCACTTCATAAGGGCGGTGCCTCCACAGACCCTGGAAATTACCGCCCCATTAGCTTGACAAGCCTTATCTGCAAAGCCATGGAGAGGATCATAATGGAACTCATAAATAAAGACATAGGGAACTTGCAGACTTTGGATCCAACTCAGTTTGGCTTTGTCAAAGGCAGATCCTGCCTCTTAAACTTGGTTGACTTTTTCGAGACAGTCACCAAGGCCATTGATGAGGGAAAGGCAGTCCATACAGCCTACCTCGACCTGGCAAAGGCCTTGACACAATACCCCACTCAGGTATCATCGAAAAACTCATCAGCTTGAATGTAAACCCATACATCACAAGATGGGTTGCAAACTGGCTAAGTGACAGAACCCACAGGGTCAGAGTTGCTGGAGCCATGTCAGACTCAAAGCCTGTCACAAGTGGTGTCCCACAGGGCTCAGTCCTGGGTCCACTCTTGTTCGGCATCTACTTTTCTGAAGTACAAGCAAACACAGGAGGGTTATGGCTGACAAAGTTTGCAGATGACTGCAAACTGGGCCATAGTCGAAAACACATCTGACACAGATATCCTCCAGAAGGGCCTCACAGAAATGGATAACTGGTGCCAGAGCCATGGCCTGAAGTTAAACGCCAAAAATGCATAGTCATACCCTTTGGGAAAAACAAGGCTACCCCTAGCTACCATATAGGTGGCAATCCACTGAGCACAGAAAAAGTCATCAGAGATCTGGGGACCCAGGTTGACAGTAGCCTTTCGTTTGACACTCATGTTGCTAAAGTAGTTAGGAAAACCTTCTATATCACCCACCTGATCATGAAGGGATTCACATCTAGATCAAGGGAGGTCATCGTCCCCCTGTACTCATCACTTATTAGACCTATGATTGAGTACAATGCCCGTTCGGAATGTATCTGACCAGACACCTGCTGCAGCTTGAAAGGCCCCAAAAGTTCCTCACCAAAAGG
Organism: Protopterus annectens; assembly: GCF_019279795.1. Taxonomy (NCBI): domain Eukaryota; kingdom Metazoa; phylum Chordata; order Ceratodontiformes; family Protopteridae; genus Protopterus; species Protopterus annectens. The sequence goes on from NC_056737.1 coordinate 311,598,704, forward strand.
ATAAAGGGTCTCAAAAATATGTCTTATGCTGCCCGACTGAAAGAACTCCAGCTCTATTCAGTCTCATACCGCTTGCTCAGAGGTGACCTGTGCCTGACATATAAGGCCATGTCAAACCCAGATTTGATGAATATGCTTCACCTCAAAAATCTAGATCCCTCAGAACCACAAGGGCGGGAGACTTAAACCTTGACACGGTTATAAATAGAACGTGCTGGAGGGACAGATTCATCACCCAGAGACTCCCTATGCTGTGGAACAAAATCCCGGTACATGTGAGGCAGAGCACCTCTCTGGTCTTGTTCAAGAGGAATCTTGACCAATGGATGGGAGATTGCAGATATACCCCAGGGATTACTTCAGCGTCACTGCTTGACAGAGGCACAGCAAAATGATAGGCATAGTTTTTATTCAAACTAAAGGGGTGGCGAAAGCCACATAACTATGGGCTAGGCTTGTAAATGCCCTTGGGCAGATAGCCTAGTATGAACCTATGAACCTATGAACCTATGAACATTGGGAGCACCTCCCACAAGGTGTTGTACCACAACCACCTTTTATCGGTAAATTCAATTTGTTTTCCATAAGATGTTTGATATTCATGCCCACCTTGCTGATAAAAACTGGTTGATCTACTACTGCAGTTAACACATCATTATTTACCCTAAATACACTCCAGTTCTTTTTTAATATGTTTTTCCCTTCATGTGATATAGGACTGTATTACACTATGCATGCATGCTCATAAGCCTTCATTTCATTTTTGGCGCCAATATAAGGTCTCCGAAGGCAGCTAAAGGTACTGATACATTTTTTCCTCAGAAATGAGGTTTAAAAACAATTTTTCATCCACACAAAGGGCTGAGGGCCGTAATATGGCTTCTAGCCTTAGAAGTGTTCAGCATGATGTTTGTGGTAAATTTGGTTCTTTAGTTTCTAAAGCATTTGACTTTCAAGATATGGCTGGTTCTGGTCACAAATTATGCAGTAGGAAATGTTCAAGACTTTGGTTCACTCAAGGACATGATTTTTTTTCTTTGAAGCAAGACTTTTTAAATACAAAAGTTTGCAACTCAGACTAGCAGCTAATTTTCCACCAGGTATAAATGATTCCTTGACAATACTTCAAGCCCTGAAAGAAAAATCTATGAAACTTTAAGTATTTTAACATTTTTACATGCATTATTGTGCCTGCATTTTTAAATGCATGCTGAAGGTATTTAATATATAACAGTGTTTTATTTGTAAAAAGCTAAGTTGGCTTGAATATTAACATCCTGGGTATTTAATATTGCTCATGTGACCATTTTACATGTGACTTTTTTGACAATACCATTGGCTCAGTTTTATCTATTATGTAACATGTAATGGTATAAAAATGGTTCTTAAGTCAGTGTGCTTTATTCTGATGAAGTCTTTTATGAGAAAGACAAAAGCACTTAATCTTGGTGTGTTTTTACTGCAATAAATGGAGTTTGTATACAGGCTTGTTTGGTGCATTTTCCATTTGGTTCCTGGTCTTCTGTTATTCGCACTGCACCAGATATTAGGATTCAGATGGTGCCAGTGCTTGCATCCCTGGCCCCTCCAAAGGCCTTAACTCTCATTTATTTCTTTTAAACTCTTCTTCCTCTGGCTTCCATTACCACCAGGGAGTTTTTGAGAACTCTGGGTTTCATGGCATCCACCATTCCAATGCTCCCTCTGGCCAAACTTCACATGAGAAAGTTTCAGTGGTTTCTGAAGTCAGTGTGGCTCCAACATGCACATCTTCTAGACTTTGTAGTTCCTCTTCTTCCTTGTCTCAAACAGGAAGTTCACTGGTGGATTCAGGAATTACTTTTCATCCCTCTCTTCCCTCTCAGGAATTGTTCACAGACACTTCAGACATGGGATGGGGGGGGTGATATTTAGCGACATGGGATGGGGGGGTGATATTTAGCTCCCTAAAAGTAAAGGGGGTGTGGTCCTTCATCAACAAAATGAGCACATCAGTGTCAAAGAGATGAGAGCTCTTCTGCTGGCTCTTCAGGCCTTTCATCCTCTTTTCTCTCCAGGGCCTCTTAAGATGTTCACAGACAATACCACAGTGAAGTTGTATATCAACAAACAGGGAGGAACAAAATCTTATCTTCTTTGCCAGTTGGCACTTCTGGTATGGGAGTTTGCTGTCAAGCATCAAGTGACTCCAGGCAGTTTATATCCCTTCCAGTAAGGACATTGTGGCAGACACTCTGAACAGGACTTTAACTCAGTCCAAAGAATGGATGTTTCATAGGAATATGTTTCTGGATATTGTCCACCAGTGGGGTATTCCTCAGGTGGATCTTTTTGCCTCCCCTTTGAACAGACAACTTCTTCTGATTTGTGCCAGTCTCAGGTCCTCTGGTGTTGAAGGTGGTCATCCTGTCATTTTTTTGGAAGGGGATGTCTCTTTATGCATTCTCTCCTGTTCCGCTCATTACAAAGGTCCTGTTCAAGATTCAACAAGATTCTCCCAAAATCTTGCTGGTGACTCCTTTTTGGCCATGAAAACAATGGTTGCCTCTACTTCTGCATCTAGCCAGGTGCATAATCACAAGTTACCTCACAGGGTGGCTCTAATCATACAAGACAAAGAATCTCTCATCCATCCTCACCTATCCATGCTTCAAATGACACTGTGTATGTTAGAATTTTGATTCCTCACAGACACATTCTTTCTGAGGACATGCTGCAAGTCCTACAGGAGGCCAGGAAACCTTCTACTAGGAAATCCTACATATTCAAATGGAAGATGTTTTCTATTTGGTGTCTCTCATGTAACCTGGACCCACTTACTGTGTATGTTCCTTTGGTTTTCTCTTATTTGTGTGAGTTGTTTAATGCTGGTTTGGCCTATTTTTCTATTAAGGCCCACTTATCAGCTGTCTCTGCTTGTCTACCTTTTTCTCCTCCTTTAGCTTCTAGATTTGAGGTTAAACAATTTCTTAAAGGCATCCTTAATATTTAACTCCCAGGAAGCCTGTTCCTCCTGTTCCTCCTTCCCGGGATCTTAATTTTGTTTTGGAGAAGTTGACTCAGGCTCCTTTTGAGCCTGCTGCTTCAATTTCCTTGCTGCATTGTTCCTGGAAGACTGTTCTTTTGTTAGCTCTTACTTCTGCTAGATGGGTGTCTGAGTTGCAGGTCCTTATGGCTTGCCTCCTTTTTTTGTCTTTCATGAGGACAAGGTGTTCTTGCACACTAACCCTTCTTTTATGCCTAAGGTAGTTAATGAGCTATCACTGAATCAGTCTATTAATCTGCCTACTTTTTTCCCCTGTCCATAATCTGACAGTGAGAGGGTGCTGCATACTTTGGGTGTGCATAGGCAACTCAGGGTTTATTTGGATAAAACTACGGCTATTAGAAAATCTGATCAGTTATTTGTTTCTTTTCATCCTAGATCTTTGGAACTTGCTTTATGCAAGCAAACTATTTCTTCTTGGATCTCTAAGGCTATTTCCTTTTGTTAAAATTTTCATGGCAAGAGCCTTTCTTCTTCAGTTAAGGCTCATTCTACTAGAGCTGTGGCTTCTTTGGGGACTTTTTTCAAGGGCTAAGATACTAATTCTATTCTTGAAGCAGCTACCTGGACTTCTGTGCATACCTTTACCAAGCACTACAAGTTGGATGGTATCTCTAGAGCTAGGGTTGTTCTTCATGGCTTTTTAGAGGGCTCTTCTGCTCCTTTCCCCTTCCTAGCTTCCTTGAGCTTTGGCACTCTCCCATCTCTTAAGAATACTGCAGAAGTGAAATTCAGGACATAGTACAGTTGTGTAAAATATTACCATAACAACAGATGTCCTTGCCTTCACTGCTGCAGTACTCACTCCCTCCCTCCCTCCATCCCTCTAGTCTTTTGCCTTCCTGGATATACAAGTTGCCTCTTGCGTTTCTTAGATTGTGTTCATACTGGGGCATTCAGTTCTGATTATGGTAAGCCTGAACATCACCTTTATGCCCAATGCTATGCATACCTTTTAAAAACAACAAGTAGTCTTTGGTAGACTGGCCAGATGTTCAGGCTTCCATGGCAGGGAATCCCATCTGTTAAGAATACTGCAGCAGTGAAGGCAAGGCCATCTACCATTATGGTAAGATTTTACACAGCTGTACTTTCGTTTGCCTCATTTCAAAATTTCTACCTTTACCTGTGACTCCTGTAGTGAACCACTACATAAGGAAAAAAACAATTATTTTTCATTTTCATACAGAACATCCCTGAAATTATTTTAGAAATTTAGGCATACTGCTTTGTTTAATCTTCTAGCCAAATTTTTGGAAGCCCTTTTCCATAAACACTGACTGCGCTATACCAGCATTTTCCTCACAATTAATACTCATTGTAATTTCAGAATGACATATGGAGCTAAGATGGCCCTTTTCATACTGTTGGAATCTGTTAGGATGAGATAATCTGTCATAGACTTCAAAAAGATTGATTATGTGTTGATTACAAATCACTTGTCACTGGTGTCATTTGTCTTGTGTATCTTGTTTCTGGAGCTGTGTGCTTTAGAAAAATAAATAACACCTTCTCAACACTCAATGCTATTGAAAAAGGAGTGATAGAGGACTCCTGTTTGGTTCCCCCTTTTATTACATTTGTTAATATTATAAAAATCATTACAATGACCTTAGCCTAATCCAACATGCAGATTCCATCCTTTCCATTGGTGGCTCTGTACTGAAGATAGGGGATGAGCTGGTTTTGTGATTTAATAATTGTACACTGGCCTGTGGAGTTTGGACTGTTTCTGAACACAGCAAAAACAAATCTCATGTATTTTTCTCGAGTAAAAATAACATTAGCTGAATCTGTCCAAGTGTCATCTATAAATGGGACTACAGCCACTTTAATTAAGACAATAAAGTACCCAAGGGATAAAGAAGATAAGACCTTGGAATTATGTGAACAAGCAGTAAGCGATGTAAAAGACAACTACCAATGTTTAGGGTGTTTATTTCGTATTACACCATCCCTTAATTTATTCTGAATATCAATGGCTTGTTAACACTCCTCTTTTCCTGAATCTTTTGTGTCTCATCTCATATACTAACCTTTCTTTTACACTTAACAGAAAAAAAAAACGATGACCCACCACCAAGCAGAAAAATTCATCACACATGCTAAGATACCATTGTCCTTTATTAAAACCTAGTAGATTGTAGCAGCGTTCAAAAACAAACCAAACTAAAAATATCTGAACTAATAACACAGCAATATCAAGGCAAAGTTCCGGATACAAAGTTTAGCACTTTTGTTCTACTTTAATCAGAACAGAACTTTGTCAGAAAATATAAAATATAGATACACCACAAGAATTTAAAAAGGCTGCACATGAATCATGTGATCCATACAGCCAATGAAAGATAACATTAATGATGTCACAAACATGAAAAATTCCCTAGAAAATTTAAAATGATAGGACTAAAAGGTAACTGCAATTTGTTAAAAGCATAGATAACCAAGTGAACTTACAAATAACATTAAAACCTTAAAGCTTGTAAAAAGCATTTAATGTTGATTGTTTCATTAAGACCTGGGTCTCTGTCCACTCTCAGTCTAATCTGCCAGCTACTTTCCTTACATTCTAAGTGAACTTTATATTCTCCAGTAAAGCAGTTGGCATTAACTGAGTCAATTATACAAAAGCAGAACTTCTTAAAATCCATACAAAAAGCAGCATGTTTGGCTAGTGCATTTATATGGTCACTTTTCCTAATAGCCAAAACATGCTCATAAATCCATCTGTTCAAACATCTGACAGTCTTGCCAATGTAAAATGCATTACAAGAACCACAAACAGCTGCATAAACTACATTTTTTGAAATGCAGCTGAACCTTCCCTTTGCCCAAACCACTATGTTACAGTGTTGAAAAAATACTGAGGATGAATTGTTAATGAACCTACATTGCTTACAAAAACCACAACTGTAATTGCAATTACAGGGTCAAACAGTCTTCACTGTAGAAAAAGACTCCCATCTCTGAGGTTGTGCAGCCTCAAAATATTTTAAGTAGAGATGGGTACAGAAGGGCTTGCTGCCTGCATACATGTGCAAGTATACCCCATGCTTAAGTATTTTAATTTTTCAGTTTGGATTTCAGAATTTCATGCAGCTGGGTGGCAGAAAATAAGTATATTATGACCCACTGATTGCCAGGATAATCTCTGATTCCCTTACAACCCTGAATTGCATTGATCCAATTACTGGAGAATGAATGAATGTCTTGTAAATGTTAAAAGAAAGTGTCTTTTAATGTGAAAACTGCTATTCCATTTTTGTGACAGTGAATTCAATAAAGAGTGACGTGATTAACCCATACCATAAGACATAACCAAATATGGTTGAAGAAAGAAAAAACATCACAATAAACAAAGATTTATCTCAGAGAGCTATGGAGATAAGGGGAGTCATCCATTATAAAACAGGACACATGCTGTTTATTATGTCGCATTTTGTCAAAATGAAAAATGTTTGCATTATATAGCTGATTCCAATTTCATCAGCATCTCTGCAGTATAAACAATGAAGTTGTAAAACATTGAGGTAAACAGTTTCTTCTTTCTCATACTGTTGTGCAGTTTCAGAGTTAGTGTATTTAGAGATGAAAGAATGGGGCTTGTATAATTCTCCACAAATCCCACACAAAAATGCTTTTTCTTATTTCCTGTTTGCTCATTGATGTACTTTTTCATAAGAATGAATGCCAATGAAAAATCTACTGATGTTTAATCATATATCTTTTAATAACTGATGACATCATAATTACTACTACAAATAACATTAAAAACTCACATTTCATGGGACGGACAACATAGTAATACCCTATACAGTATCAAGGGACCCTACTTAAAACCCTATAAATCATGTTAAACAAAATATTGATATATAGACCAGCTCCCAACTTATGGTGACAGGTTCATCTGTTCATAGGATGATACTAGGCTATTGGCTTGGAGGCCCTTATAAGCCTCACCAAGAATTTCACCCATGTTCCCACAAAGTCAGCACCTGTTTTCCCTGTCCAGCAGGGACATAGGTGGGATCCAGGGTGTGTATTTTCTGTTTCCCATCCAGTCATCCACGTTCCTTTTAAAGAGGGCTAAAGAGGTACTCTGCTTGACATGGAGAAGGAGCCTATTTCACAGATGGGGGAGTCTCTGGGACAAAAATCAATCCCACCAACAAGTTCTATTAATGTCACAGACCAGATTGAATCCCATGTGTGTGGGTTGCTCGAATGGAGTTTGACTTATGGATATGCAGCAACTCCATCAAGGCTGGGCCTGAGATGGCCTTGTGTATCAGACACAGGTCACCTCTGAGCAGTCTGTACAAGACTGAGTAGAGGGACAGGGCTTTTAGCCTATCTGTATAGGATAGGTGTTTGAAACCCTGGATTTTACTGGTCAGGAACCGCTGTGGTCTCTCCAGCTGCTGCATGTGTTTGCCAAGGCACATGCCGAAAGGGGCATTGTACTCAATAATGGGTCTGATAAGAGAGAAGTACAGGGAATTTATGACCTCCTTGTTCCTGGATGCAATACCCTTACTTATGATGTGGGCCATGTAGAAAGCCTTCCATACAGCGAAGGCAATGTGGTGGTCAAAAGTCAGGTTGTTATCATTCTGGGTGCCCAAGTCCATCATGACTGATTGCATGCTTAGTAAGTTGTTATTACTGTGATAATTAGTGGGGATGCCATTTTTCCCAAGGGGATAATGATGCACTTTTTTGGCATTCAGTTTGAGGCCATGCTTCTGGCACCAGTCATTAGTTTGGGTAAGGCCCTCTTGGAGGATGTTCACATCACTAGGGGAGTTTAAGACAGCACCCAGCTTGCAGTCATCTGCAAACTTGATCAGCCACAGACCACTGGTTTTGGCTTGCACCTCTGAAAAGTACATCCCAAACAGCAGAGGCCACAAGACCAATCCTTGGGGTACACCGCTCGTTACAGGTCTACTACTAGAGGTAGCTTCCCCTATCTTAACTTAGTGGGTTCTATCAGTGAGCCAGTTAGCCACCCATCTGGTAGCATACGGGTTGATGTCTAGCTGGGAGAGTTTATCTATTATGCCCAAGTGGGGAATAGTGTTGAAGGCTTTGACTTTGGCTAGGTCAATGCAGGCAGTATATACCATCTTCCTCTCGCCCATAGCTTTGGTGACTGTTTCAAAGAAGTCAAACAAATTTAACAGCTATGATCTCCCCTTGACAAAGCCAAAATGTATGGGGGTTAAACGTATGGAGGTTGCCAATGTCCTTGTTTATAAGTCCATGATAATGAGTTCCATGGCCTTGCAGATCAGGCTAGTTAGGCTGATGGGCCTATAATTGCCTGGGTCAGTGGACACTCCACCTTTGTGTAGAGGGATGACAGTGGCTGTCCATGCTGTTGTAGTACCAGTTCACAAATGTGGGGACCACAGCTGACCCCAAACTATTTAGACTCATGAGCTTGATCAGCATTCTATGTAAATCAAGTAGAGAGCCATAATGGAGATTACCCAGAATAACACAAGGTACCTTTGTCTGTTATATATTCAACAAAATAGATTTGTTAAGGGGAGATCTTTCGTTTTGAATTGCAAATCTTTCTTTGAAGAGTTATCAGTAGCACTTGGTAAACAACTAACATGATATCCTACTTATCTTGACCTTGCAAATGCAATTTACACTATTTCATACAAGGGAATAAATTGTGACAATATTAAATTTGATATCTTCGGAGACAGTGTTTTTACTGGGGATCAGTGAGGGTGGAATACATAGCCATCTGTAATTTTTTTTCCTGATAGGATCTTTTTCTCTTGCAATATCCAGAATTGCACTGCTTGAAAGGGTCTTATGCCGCCAGTACATGGTGCTTGATAATCTATGAGTCTTCATTACAGTACATTTTATTTTATGATGTATTCTTACATGAGCCTCTTTGCATCTAGTACTGCTGGGAAATACCATATTCTGTATGTGTGTGTGCATGTGTGTGCGCACGCGTGTTTGTGTAGGTGCGTTACACATGCTTTCATTCTTATGGTACACTTCCTCTGTTTGATAAATCTGAACCTAAACCATAGATGACAGCTGATATGGAAATACAAGGATTAGAATTTGCATCTATTTGGTGCAATTCTGCAATAAATTAGCTTGTAACTGCTGCCTGAAATGTGTTTTTAGTAATCAGTTTTTAAGGTAATATGTGTGCCTGTATAGACTGTCGCACATAGGCTGCCACCATCCCATAATACCAGTAACAAATGTAGGTTTACTGAGAGTGACAGCTGGTGAGACAGTAACAGACTCTAATGATATAGAAGGAGGCCATTTAGCTGCAGAAGTAACCATAAGACAGTGTCCTAAATTCTCTTGCAGTCCTGGTTGATTACCAGCAGTGTTTATGATTCTTCCTGTAAATTTCTAGCAAAACCTAGAATGCAAACATGCAGCTGTGAAATGATGTGTGAGAGATATAAATTATGAATGCCATTTTCTTCTGCCTTAAACAAATTTCTCTGATGAAATGCTGATGCTAAGACTTTGCATGACTCATGTCCATTAGGAATCTAAATGGAGCGACAAGGAATTTTAACGGGAACATTAGGTCTGCATACTCATTAGTACTGCAGTGAAGACAGATTGTGGTTAATAATAATAATTTGTTACGAAGGCAGTATGCTATAGTTCGTGCATTATGCGTCAGAATATGAGATAAGGACATATGACATATGACATGCAAAGGTGGCATTTGCTTGCCATTAGGCACTCTTCAGCCTCTGTTTGAATAATGCCACCATCTTTGAGCTCATGTCATTGTTCTGATCCACTGAATATCTGAAGCTACCTGTTCACTTAAGTAAAAACCCTGCCCCCTAGTACTCATATGTCCTGCTGTCATTTGTGTCATTTTTAGGCATACTTTATCCTAAATGTGGTAAAACTGGGCAAGAATCACAAGTCTGTCACATTTCAGTAAAACTGACACCATGAAATCAGCATTCCCTAAAAAGACAGATATTTTACAAATTAGTAAAAGAAGCCATTTTCTACGGGAAATATCCCTACTCCTCTCCTACACATGACTATGCCCTCTGCACCTCAACACAGATAAGTAACTCTAGGCCCATTACCTCACAGTGGTCTCCAAGTAAACAGGCTGTTTTATTTTCTGGTAAAACTGCCTCTTTTACATTGTTCTCTTGAAACTTGCTTTGGAGAATTAAATGTTCACATTCATTTAGACTACCCCTTACTCTGTTACTGATTATGTAGTGTATTATGACTCCCACTCTGAAAAGTCCATCTTATATAAGACCACCTTCTATGCTGCCATTCAGCATCTATCATTCTAACCTCTGATGGCACACTGCTCAAGTGACAGACCTGCAAATCTGTAAATGATCCTGGCATTACCTGCTGAATCTCAGGGACTGTCAAAACAAAAATGTACAAAGTAGTCATCATAGTGATACTCCTGACACCTACTGCTCATAGAGCTTATTATATTTTTGGCAGGACATGCTGTATTCACTAATGGCTGGTACCTTGCATAGCCTGCACTGTCCTGCTTCTTGAACATGTCTTTCAGCTAGTGTCCTCAAGTACCTATCACTCCATGGGCTTTCGGTAAATTTATAGAATCCCAAATGCATGCATTTTCATGTTCTCTGTATAGCCAACCAAAGGATGGCGCAGTTTCCTCTTAAAGATTTGCTATCATTCATTCCTTAAACTTGCAGACCCCTCCCATTTAGTACACTGGTTAGTGTGTTGAAATTTCCCTTGTTTTTGTTTAGTGGACTTTTCTGCCTGGACAGCTTTCTCAATGAATTTTTGGCTCAGTTGGTTTTATCCAATGAGCAAAATTGAATAAATATCCAACAGTTTGCAGGCCATTTTTTTTTCTTATACTTCTTTGTGTCATGGGATCGTTTTTATAATGAAGTCAAATAATTCTTTGCACCCCACTGCATATAGATGAACTGTATCTTTTGTAGGTCATGTGGCTGTTAGGACTAATTAGCCATGCAAACTTCTGACATCTAATTGAAATAGTAAAACATTCATCTGAGACCACTATGTACTTAGTGGAAGGAAGGTTAAACTTGGAGACTCCAGCTTTCCATTCTAGCAAGTTCTTTGATATCTTTAATCCATTATCAGAAAAGAGGTCATCAGTGTTGCAAGTGGAAATGGTATTGCTGCTTGGTTAGGCCCACTATAACCTCTTTCTTAAGTATTTGGTGAATCTGCATGCTAGCTGCTGATTATACCCACAGCTATGCATGCAGAATGTCAGTATGCAATAACAGACACATTGTATGACATTCCAATCTAAATTCTGATTACATTTCAGAAAGGGAACAGAAATATTAAAACTCTATAGCACAAGTCTTGTGTCCACAAGCCCATGAGCTTCACCCTTACATACCCACAAAGTTCTTGTATAGTCCATTGCCTAAGAAACATATTGTTAAGAAAATTGCAACATTTACAGATTAACTGCTGGCATCCAATCAGTGAAAAGAAAAATAACAAAGCTCATGTAACTTCCTTACAGAAAATGAATGAGTAATTGTTCTGTATGGTCAGAAACTTCAGAGTGAATGAGGACAGAGGAAGTAATAGAAGAACCTCTGACCATTTTGGCTACAGTAAAGTGGTCTGTGGGACATGGAATGTGCAGGCTGGCAAAAAAGCGCAGGACCCAAATATAATGAGTTTTAATTCATAACTATCTATAGATCCCTTATCCAGATTGGATATGCTGAATCCTGTGTGTCCAATCAATGTGAGCATATATTTTTCTGTCATATATGTTGACATGCATCCTTCTAACAAATATTTAATTTCCTATGATTAGGATTCATAATTTAAATAAGCTTCTCCTCATCACCAATAAGACAGCTCTGCCCACAGTTTTACGTTGTTGACCACTGCATGATATTACCCCTGTTAAACATGTGGGTGTTCTCTTATTGAAACAGCACAAAATAACCTTGGTATAACTCAAGGTCTTCTTTTTAATACCCCAATCATTTTATCTTCTAGGACAAAATGAAAGAAAGAGGGCTACAAGACAGCTACTTGGTATTTAAAAGCTGTTTGGACATTATTCATGTTGTTTGTTGTTTGTCCCTTCCAAATGTTAGTCTAGCTACCAGATTTTGAAAATCTGTTGCCAACTTGACAATGCGGTCACAAAATGATTTGTCCTTTTCTTTACCTAGGTATAGAGATTTAGGAATGGAATGAAAATCGAGATCCACAACATTTCCCATACATCAGAAATTAGTCTGATGGCATTCTGTTTCCACAAGCTAATGTTCTTATGAAGGTAAGGCCTGCAGACATGGTTCATATGAGGCAGTTTACCCGGTGACCTAAATACTGAGAGCTAAACTTCCTACTACAAGAATTGACTGCTTTGGTTATAGATATGACCTAGCTTCTGCTGGCCTGATCCATTACCATCCTATTCTGAAGGGCATGATTAGCCTGCTATCTACCATCGTATCCAGGTCTTTTTGTCTTCATATGTTGAAGCCAAGTTAGTCATCTCTGCACAGCAGCTTTTATTTCACTAACTGTTTTGTTCTGTTTAAGGCACCTTGCATTTCTGAAGCCTGCTCAACTACTCTATATTGTAAAGTTATAAGACTATATGATATTGTGTAGATGATGCCTGCTGAAGACTTTCGGGATTTTATGCTACTGTCTTGTTGATATGTCATGCTTATATTAATTAAGCTTTTCCCATTGGGCTTCTAGAGTAAATAGGTTCTGCACAGTTGGACCTGCTTCTCAAAAATTAAATAGCAAATAAAAAACTGTGTGCTACAGCAGTGCCTAAGTGACATGCATTACATCAGTTTATTGCCAGTGAGGAAAGTCCATCTCTCTACAGCTAATTAGATCATGTCTGGCTTCTTTCTACTGGTAGCCAGCATATGGACAAGATCTCACTGTTGTAGCAGCAAAGATGAAGGCATTAATAGTTATTAAGTGTACTTATGCTCAAGTTCTTTAGCATCAATGGAAACTTGCCACTGGGACTTAATCTCCACAGCGGATTTGATTTTATAGATTATACTTTACTATTAAAAAAGTCTCATTTATTAATTTTTTGAAGAAGCTTTTCTCTGGTTTCCTAACTGCTTATCCAGCTGTCCCATCTGAGTTCTCTTTTCTATCATTGTTCTTCAGTCTGAGGTTCCATAACTTTCTTTACTTGATCCTACATGTTTTTCCTATTCATCAATCCTTCCCTGGGACCTCCCTCAAATCAATATGATTCTTTATCATAAGGACACTCATAAAAATAACAGTAGTGCTATAATTAACAACATAATTAACACTCTCTCATGCAGTTAGACTTCCAATATTTGCTTTGGATCATTAGTCATAAACTTATAGTTTATTTATGTATGAACTGTGGGGTAAACCAAATAATTCCTTTAAGTGCCCACTTTAAACCCTTGTACCTATGGAGAGTATCATTTTGCTGATAATTTTTTTGCAAATATGGAGTTATAATTCTTAATTCCACTCATTTCTTTCACAGTTACGCTGATCTAGTGATCTCAAACATTCTTAATAAATTGAAAGTGCCATTTGACTTCCCCACTACACCCCTGATTCATGCAATACCACTGCAAAAACATGCTCTAACTTTTAAACTTCAGTCCTTGCTTCTACTCTTTGCTAACTCTCACAATCCTCCTTTTTGCTAATAAAATGCATAAAATGTGTAGATTTATTAAAATGGCAGATTCAAGAGCATATTATTGTCTGCTCCTCAGTTGCCCAACAGTCACAGGAAGATTCCTCTTTATCTTTGTTCTACTATTCTTAAACTAATTTTCATGGATTTTTTTTGGCCATTTGTAGCATGTAAACTTAAAATCTCTTCTTACCACGTTGTACTTAGCTAGCTGGTTCTTTCCAAAGACTTCCTTATTAACCAACCACAAAAGAAAGATTATTTCATAACTAGAACCAGCAATATAGAATTTACTTCCTCCTGATATTATGTAAACTCTTTGCATTTCCAATTCAGAAAAGCTTTCCTAACCTACCTGGCTAGAACATCACAATGCAAAATGTTTCCAAACACTTATTAACTCCTGCTTCTCTGGCCTGACCCTCTTTGTGCAGACGTTGCTGTTAATTTACTCACCTAATTTATTTAATTCAGCACAACAGTACATTTTATTTCCTAAGTCTAAGTGCAAACCTTGCAATTAGGTATATATATATATATATATATATATATATATATATATATATATATATATATATATATATATATATATATATTTATATGTATCTATATATGGGTTCCATACACTAGATCGAATTTGCAGCGAAAGTGCACTTAATCGAAAGTGCACTTACGCGAAGTACAGTACAACGAACGGGTGTTTTACTGAACTTCTGTGCAGTACTCATGGACCTTAAGGTTAGGGCACAGGTCATCGGGCTATCCCCTTACCATGACCAGTGCCCTAACCCTAATGTCCGTGATGACTGCAGCGCAGTGAAGGACATAGCAATGTCCTCCACTATGGTGCAATAGTCACGAACCTTAGGGCTAGGACATGGGTTAGGGTAAGGGGTTAGCTTTACTAACTATCCCCTTACCCTAACCCGAGCCCTAACCCTAAGGTCCGTGACTATCGCACTGTAGTGGAGGACATAGCTTGTTTTTTATGTCCTCCACTGTGCTGCGGTGTTTTCGGTGAAGTGCACTTATGCAAAAGTTCACTTTCATTAAAATTAACTTTTGCAGAAGTGAGGCTTCCTATTAACAAGTTCGAAGTAGTGAACTTTTGTTCTTGTAATAGGAATCCATATACATATATATATATATATATATATATATATATATATATATATATATATATATATATATATATATACATATACATATATATACTCACACACCAAACTCTTAGGTGTCGACATTTATTGCAACTTAAAATTTGGCATTCACATTTCACAAACGGTAAAAAAGTACACAAAAAAATAGGAACATTGTATAAGAACAAACACTACTTCTCTACAAATACTAAAGCTACCATTGCCCAATCACACTTAATCTCTACACTGATGCACACAACTCTCATACTCAGAAATCTAAAAAAAATCAGAGCTGGCAAAACTTGAATCCTGTTATAACAAAATTGCCAGATTTTCTACAAACTCACTAGCTGGAGCTCACTATTGTATAGCACTCAAGCAACTCAACTGACTAGAGCTCCCCCACCTCCTTTATTACAACCAGTTAACCATGGCCCATAAAATACTCTATGAACCTGAGAAAATTTCTGCCTTACAAATTTTACGGCAATCTTATGCCACTAACAGAACCCTATGCTCCACTAACAAATACCACATAAAAATCAATCTAACCAAAAAACAAGCAGGTGATTCCCTCTTCTCAAATTATACTGGAAAAATCTGGAATGCACTACCAGAAAACATTACAACTATTGCATCACTAGCCCAATTTAAAACAGCCCAGAAAACACTTACTAAATAAATGGCTATGTCCTTGCTCTGCTCCTGACTAATCTTTCTCTTTGACAATACTATTTCCTTTGCTTTACATATTGACTAAACCATTTCCTTCTGTCCGTTCTGTTACCGATGCCTCATTGCACACTAACATTACATAAGTCTACAGCATTGTAGAGCTAAGGAAATATTGACTTGACATTTCTGTCGGTCTCTCTATTTATTTCCACAGAAATATGTAATGATGAAATGTTTCTCTACTTATGTTTAATCTTTTTTTTTCTTATTGATTCGTAAAAACTCATTGTCTATTATATACGCTTAGTAATTCCAGTAATTAACTTTTTTTATTGTTGATCGTACAAACTGTTCTTAACCAGTCTGACTAAATTTTTTGTGTTTCTGTATGTTGTTTCAATGTGGAGCTTTTCTCGCCGGGCCTCTGCTGAAAAAGGACATGTGTCCAGTCGGACTTTACCAGTAAACAAATTTAAAATAAATAAACATAAATAAACATAATAATTTATGACTAAAATAATTAGAAGCATACATTTTTGATTTAAATAAGTATGCTTACTAATAAATTATCTAATTTAGAATAAATTATTTATAAAACTATTAAAAGAATGTATTAAATTGACTAGTATAGTTCATCTAGCAATCCCTTTTGCTATCTTTACTAATTTATGATGTATTCATTAGAATAATTAAAAACATAATTTATTTTTTATCTAATTTAGTTAATTTTAAAAATATGCTAGTTTAATTTAACTTATTAATAATTTATAATAATTTACAAATAGAAATTACTAGAATTATAATTAACTTTTTATCTAACATGTCTAAATTAGTTCATTCAGCATTTTTGTTACCTTGTATGCCATAGTGCATATGCAAACATTGGAATGAACAATTTTATTCATTTTAGTTCATTTACTGCCCTGTTGTACTATGTTTTCAAATCTAAAAACTTTCATTTTTATCAGATTCAGCAAATGTTTCCATTGTAACAATTTGTATATCTGTGCATATATATATATATATATATATATATATATATATATATATATATATATATATATATATACATATGTATAATGTCTGGAGCATATGTTATTTCACTCTGTAACAATTTCCTATTATTCATTCCTTAAAAGTATAGACTCCTCCCAATCAATAAGTTACCCAACCTACATGTCCTTTGCTCTCCTTGGTCTTAACATTTGTGCTCATTTGCCTTCTGCTCCCCGATACACCTGAAAAGGCATCAGCACACACTCCTAATTTTGGTTGATCACACACACTCCTTTTCTGCCTTAATTAGTGTTGTAATCTTTTTTCAGAACTGTGTTAACAGTGTGAGTTGTACAATGCTACCACTGCGTTCCATTTCTGAGATACTCCCTATGTGGGCCTCTTATATCAAAGTTATTTTAAGCTACACTGGTTTTGTTGACGATGTCATACCAATGAAACTATATAATCCTTTGTTCGGTGTCTACTGTTGCATACATTTTCTACACAGACATTGTGTGGTCCTCATTACCAAGTTAAGTATTCTATCATATATATATATATATATATATATATATATATATACACATTATGCAAAGTGCCTTGAAGCTCTTTCCCTCTACTCAATCTTCTATAGATGGCTGAGGGTGATCTTTGCCTGCCTTACAAGGCATCTGCAAACCCCACACTTATGAATTTTCTACATATTTGTAAGTCAAACAGTACCAGAAATACAAGGTCTAGGGACCTGAATTTGTCTGTGACTTAAAACAGAACATGCTGGAGACACAGATATGTGCCCAGTGACTAGCACTCCTATGAAACAGGCTTCCCATCCATGTGAAGCTGAGCTCATCTATTACTCAAAGTCCAACCTAGACCAATGGATGGGGAATGGAAAATTTACACTAATGTTGGCACCCGTTTCCCTTATGGACCAAGGTAGCTTATAAATGCCTGTCTCTCAATGTCCTGTTTGAATACAGGACATCATTATTCTTTCAGGGAGACTTGGCTGGGCTTAGAAAAGCCCCCACCCAGGTCATTAGCCTAGAAAAAATCTATAAATCAATGAATCTATAAATCATCTTTTGTGGGCAGTATAGTAAACACTAACAGACTGACACCAGTGATAAATGCCTGATCCAAAAACAGTTGGAAAGATCCAGTCACAGCAACCACTTCTTAAATCCTCCTAAATAAATCTGCCAGATGTTCCACCAAGATTCAGGGCTGCAAGGCAACTCATTCAGAACTCTTGAAGTCCTTTCAGTGTTTATTGCATCTCTACACTATCGTACATAATCCCATATCTCACCTCTGACTTGTCACGAAAGAGAGGGGCAGAAGCAGATTCTTTATTGATAATAGTTATCGTACCACTCTTATAATTTCAACAAGCCATTCTAAATGCCATGAAAACCAGGGCAAATAGATCTTTGTAGCTGATGGCCAACTATGTCTCTATGATGTCACCATACCAGAGCCATTTGATGCTATATGTTTTTGTTTTTGTAATCTTTATAATATATATTTACCATCTCAAAGTGCTTACTCCTCTCTGTACTCTTCTTTTCTAGACCTAACACCACTCTTAAGTATTCAACTGTGGTACCACCTTTATCATTCTTATAAGAAAAGTGCAGTCCGGGTCTAAACTGTCCGCAAACAGCTAAAGTTAACTTTGAGTATGTGTCTAACTGTTTGAGCTAATATTCATTATTCCCTGGAGAGCACTCTGCTGTGGCTTGTAAGCAGCCCCCCCCCCCCCACACACACACACTTATCTTCCATTTTCTCTTTTATTCCCTTCTGTTAGCAAATAGTATCCATAACTGATCAAATACTGTGTGCCACAAACTTGTCTTTGGCTGGATCTTGGCACATTAGCAGCAGTACAAAAGACCTGCCTGCTCACACCCTTGTTCTCCCCCTCCCCCTTCCCTGTTTATTACCTTAAGCCAATCCCAAAAGTTAATAAATATTACCTGTGGCAGGCACCATTTTAAAAACTACAACCACCCTTTGAGCACTTTATGCTCAGCCCTGCCAACAAACTTACTAAAACTGCTTGAACTGGGATACAGCTAACTGATAGTTTGTGGAAATACAGGGTACCTACCTGAGTCTCCACATTCACTATCGTATGTTCTTATATCAATTTACACTGTTACCTGATTGTTTCCAGCCCCCCTCATAAGATCAACTAACAGGGTCTCTGCCCGCTTCACTCCCCACCCTGCCCGCAATTTCCACCCGCCCCCAGTGGTCCTACCTTTATTACACATGCAAACCCCTCCTGTCTTTCCAACAGCCAATCACAGCACTAAACCCAACACTACCTCCTCCATCTTCCCACTACTATCACTCCTCCTCAGCTAACATGTATAAGCATACCATACCTATGTTCACTGCATGCACTCTCCTTGCATATCTTACATCCTACCAAAATTCCATCATTCCCCCGCTCAATCACTACCACTGTACTACTACTCACACCACCACTCATGTCTCACCCTCACTCAGCTCCCCTCCCACCAACTCAAGAACCATCCCTATATACCCCCACATATTCTATCAACTAACTTAACATAGTAACCCTCCCACCATACCTATTACCCACAGACCACATTCATAAAGTTTCCCTAATAAACAAACACATTCAAAAACTGAAAAAACTAATAATCTCATGCATATCAAAACTAGCCCTAAGTGGAGACATCCACCCCAACCCTGGCCCCGCCATCTCCAACCCCACTCCTCATAATCAGACTAGAAACCACAACTTCTCCCAAATCACAGCCAGTAGAAAGCCAAGTGACCTCCTTCTACTAAGCCTAAATATTAGAAGTATATCCAAGGTCCATGAACTCTCTGCCACCATAGACTTGTACTCCCCAGATATAGTCATCCTGACAGAAACCTGGCTAAAATCTCACGTTACCAGTGAGCAAATCCTCCCTGCTGGTTAAGGCATACTAAGAGTAGACTGGCTAAACAAGAAAGGAGGCGGTATATTTATAATATTTAAACAGCATCTAAACATCCAGATCTTAAAATCATCAGCTCCACAAATAGGCAATGAAAAAAATAATATATACCAACCTCAAAATAAACCAAAATAAAACCATCAACATAATTGGATGCTACTTCCCACCTGGCCAAAACATCCCTCCACTAGAAAACCTCCTCAGCTGGACTACCCACCATCTCCCCCAAGAAAATATAATTTTAGGTTATTTCAATATTAACTGGCAATCCTGTTCTGGCAACCATCCAACCCATCATCTAAACCTTCATGGCTCCACCCAACTAGTCCAGTCGCCAACCAGGATAAATAAAAACTCCAACAAGCACACTACCCTAGATTGGATACTAGTCAGTTAGAGCCCCCAGTCATATATAGCAGGCTGCTTATTGGATAGCCTCAGTGATCACTCCCCAACATTCCTACTCAAACAACACCTATACCAAGTTAAACCTGTCATCTACAGGCAAATACATAAAAAACTAAACTTTAACCCAGTCACATTCATCTCATCCCTCAAAGAATGTAACTGGTATCCTCTAAACTACCTCAGTCTTGATGACACAGTTGATTTTTTTAATACTACCTTCCTGAGCATCCACGCCCCCATAAGACTTTCCAGAACCAAAGCACAACCCTCTCCATGGCTACAGAAAACCACTAAGTCAGAAATGAAAAACAGGGATAAAGCCTGGAAGCACTGGTGCAAAACCAAAACCCCCTCAACTAGACAGAAATTCCTAAAACTACACAATAGAGTCAAAAAGCTAATAAAACAGGACAAATTCCAATACTACCAGTCTGCCCTAGACTCCAACCAACACAACTCCAAACAATTCTGGTCCTCCATAAACTCTATCCTCCACCCAGGTAAAGTCAGTACCCCTCCTCCTAACATCCCTCACTCCTCCGAAAATATTGCTACCTCATTCAACACACACTTCACACAAACTATACTATCACTAGCCAGACAACACAACAACCCTCCCCTCCAACCCACACCTTTAACTAGTAATCTCCCCACTGTCTTCTCTTTTCTGCCTGTTTCTACCTCCAACATAAAAAAACTCTTAACTAAACTTAAGCCCACCAAATTAGCAGCAGACAACCTCCTAAGTGAATACCTAAAAATCACAGCTGATGCTCTAGCCTACCCAGTATCCATCTTGATTAACCAATCTCTGTTAGAAAGTTACGTTCCCACACTATGGAAAGTATCACATATAATTCCCCTCCACAAAGGCGGCCCCTCCACAGAACTAACCAATTACTGCCCCATAGCTATTCTCTCTCCACTCTCCAAAATGCTAGAGAGATGCATTCACTCTTAGGTCTCAGACTACCTCCTTACTAACAACCTCATTTCCAATACTCAGCATGGTTTCCGACCAAACCATAGCACCACCATTGCCTTACTCTCCTTTACTAATACTATCCTTCAGCATAAAAACAATGGCTATCTCTCCTCTGCTACTTTCCTAGACCTATCTAAAGCATTCAACATGGCCCCACACAAACAACTCATCTCTGTACTCAATAACCTATCCTTCTCTCAATCAGTCACCAACTGGTTTCAGAGTTACCTGTCTGACTGCCAACAATCCGTTGTATGGCAGAATGACATATCTCCCCAACTACCTGTCTCTATAGGGGTTCCCCAAGGATCCATTCTTGGACCCCTACTCTTCTCTATTTTCACCAATAATCTAGCCTCTGCCACCAAGCATGGCACACTCATACAATTCACAGATGACTCAACCATCATCTGCTCAGCCCAGTCCCTACCCAAACTGCAAAAAGTCACACAGGAAGCCTTTTTCTCTGTTGAAACTTGGTTATCCGATGCCCAATTAATACTCAACCCAAACAAAACTAAACTACTCATCTTCCAATCCACCAAACATACTCAAAACAACTCTTACTTTACTATCACAGCAAAAGACAACACCACTATATTCCCAACAGAACAGACCAAATTGCTAGGAGTGGAAATAGACAATAAACTAAAATTTGACATTCACATATCCATGACCATGAAAAAAGTCCACAAAAAACTAGGAGCGTTATACAGAAATAAGCAACTTCTCACCAAGGCAGCAAAGATTTCAATAGCAAATTCCCACCTTATCTCCACCCTACTTTATGCTTCTCCAATATATACCAACCTAAGGCAATGCGATCTAAACAAGCTCGAAACCTGCTACAACAAAATCCCCAAATTCGCCACGGGGGCATCCTACCATAGCCACCACTGTCTCTCACTTGCTGAACTGGGCTGGCTTGAACTCCCTCACCTCATTCAATGGTATCAACTCGCACTCGCCCACAAACTAGTAAACCATCCACTAAAAGCCCCATCCCTCCAGAATCTACTCCAACCCTATCACACCACCAGACCACTAAGATCCAGCAATAAAAATCACTTACAGGTCACTAAAGCCAATAAATCTGTGGGAAAAGCACTATTCTCTTGCTCAATAGCCAAATTATGGAACTCCCTCCCACCCACAATTATCTCTGTACCATGATACAACCACTTCAAAACTTTACTAAAAGCGCACCTAAAAACATGCTGGCTATGCCCTTGCAACTCCCCCTCTAATATCACCCACCCCATCCACCCACTACCTTTCTTTCCACCCCGCTAACTACCTTAATTATAGCAAACTTGGATGCTCATAAGCCTAACTACTTATTATACAGCAGGAACTCCTTATTGCAACAATTGTTAATGTCTGTTATGTACTTCGCAGATGATAAAGATTCTAGTTGTCTACTGATGTTCTATGTTCTTCATCTGTAACTATGTTTGGAATTTTTAATTGCTATGTTGATCAAATAGTTAATTGCTACATAAATCCAATGTAACTACTGCCTGCATATCTTAACTGTGGAGCTTTTCTCCCCAGGCTTCTGCTAAAAATGGACCTACGTCCAGTAGGACACTCCCGGTCAACAAATATAAATAAATAATGTACCGTAACTCCTGGCCACTCTATATTTATTCTTGCATAGTTCTAATTGAACACAATGAGGCCCCTTCCCTTGTATCTCCCCCTTTTCAATATCCCAACAATGTTATCTTGTACCTCTCTTAGCAATCAGTTTCCATTGTTGCCACCACTTCTAGTTTAGAGTTTTCTCTAAAACTCCCTGTCAGTCTTCTCCATTGCCCAGACCACTTCTTGGGCCATGGTCATCTGTACCATAGTCAAGGGTTTACCCCTGTTCACCACATATCTTTCATATCTTCTTCTTATTCTTTCGGCTGCTCCCATTAGGGTCGCCACAGCAGATTATCTGTTTCCATTTCTTCCTGTCCTCTGCATCTTGCTCTGTCACACCAACCACCTGCGTGTCCTCTCTCACCACATCCATAAATCTTATCTTAGGCCTTCCTCTTTTCCTGTTACCTGACAGCTTCATCCTTAGCATCTTTTTCCCAATATACTCTGCATCCCTCCTCAGCACATGTCCAAACCAACGTAATCTTGCCTCTCTGGCTTTGTCTGCAAACCTTCCAACCTGGGCTGACCCTCTAATATACTTATTCCTAATCCTGTCCATCCTCGTCACACCCAGTGCAAATCTTAACATCTTCAACTCTGCCATGTCAAGCTCTGACTCCTGCCTTTTTGTCAGTGCCACAGTCTCCAACCCATATAACATAGCTGGTCTCACTACCCTCTTGTAGACCTTTCCTTTCACTCTTACTTGTATTCGTCTGTCACAAGTCACTCCTGACACTCTTCTCCACCCACTCCATCCTGCCTGTACTCTCTTCTTCACCTCTCTTTCACACTCACCATTACTCTGAACTGTTGATCTCAAGTATTTAAACTCATCCACCTTCACCATCTCTACTCCCTGCATCCTCACCATTCCTCTATCCTCCCTCTCATTCACACACTATATTCTGTCTTAGTCCTGCTGACCTTCATTCTTTTTCTCTCTAGAGCATATCTCCACCTCTCCAGGGTCTCCTTCACCAGTTCCCTACTCTCACTACAAATCACAATGTCATCTGTAAACATCATAGTCCACAGGGACTCCTGTCTGATCTCGTCTGTCAACCTGTCCATCACCATTGCAAATAAGAAAGGGCTCAGAGCTGATCCTTGATGTAATCCCCCTTAAACGCATCCGTCACTCCCACCGCAGACCTCACTGCTGTCACACTACCCTCGTACATATCCTGTACCACTCTTACATACTTCTCTGACACTCCAGACTTCCTCATACAATACCACAACTCCTCTCTAGGCACACTGTCATATGCTTTCTCTAAATCCACAAAGACACAATGCAACTCTTCTGACCTTCTCTGTACTTCTTCATCAACACTCTCAGAGCAAACATCGCATCTGTAGTGCTCTTTCCTGGCATGAAACCATACTGCTGATCACTAATCATCACCTCCCTTCTTAACCTAGCTCCCACTACTCTTTCCCATAACTTCATGCTGCGATTAATCAGTTTAATCCCTCTGTAGTTACTACAGCTCTGCACATCACCCTTATTCTTACAAATCAGTACCAAAACACTTTTTCTCCATTCCTCAAGCATCCTCTCACTTTCCAAGATTTCATTAAATAATCTAGTTAAAAACTCCACTGCCATTTCACCTGAATACCTCCATGCTTCCACAGGTATGTCATCTGGACCAACAGCCTTTCCATTCTTCATCCTCTTCATAGCTATCCTTACTTCCTCCTTGCTAATCCACTGCACTTCATGATTCACTATCCGCACATCATCCAACCTTCTCTCCCTCTCATTCTCTTCATTCATCAGCCCCTCAAAGTACTCTTTCCATCTGCTCAACACACTCTCTTCGCTTGTGAGTATGTTTCCCTCATTATCCTTTATCACCCTTACCTGCTGCACATCTTTACTAGCTCGGTCACCCTGTCTAGCCAATCGGCACAGGTCCTTTTCTCACTCCTTAGTGTCTAACCTTTCATACAACTCTTCATATGCCTTATCCTTAGCCTTCACCACCTCTCTTTGCCATGCACCTCATCTCCTTATATTCTTGTCTACTTTCTTCATATCTTTGACAATCCCACTTCTTCTTTGCCAACCTCTTTCTCTGTATACTCTGCTGTACTTCTTCATTCCATCACCAGGTCTCCTTGTCCTCCTTCCTCTTTCCAGATGTCACACCAAGCACCTTTCTAGCCATCTCTCTTACTAGCTCTGCTGTAGTTACCCAGCTATTCGGTAACTCCTCACTGCCACTCAGAGCCTGTCTTAACTCTTCCCTGAACATCACCTCACAATTACTCTTTTTCAATTTCCACCATTTGATCCTTGGTGCTGCCCTCACACTCATCCTCCTCTTCTTGATCACCAATGTCATCCTACAAACCACCATCCTATGCTGCCTAACTACACTTTCCCCTGCCACCACTTTACAGTCTCCAATCTCTTTCAGACTGGCCCTTCTACATAAGATATAATCCACCTGTGTGCATCTTCCTCCACTCTTGTATGTCACCCTATGCTCCTCCCTCTTGTTAAAATGCATATTCATCACAGCCATGTCCATCCTTTTCGCAAAATCCATTTCCATCTGACCTTCTGCATTCCTTTGCTTAACACCATACCTACCCATCACTTCCTCATCTTCTCTGTTCCCTTCACCAACATGCCCATTGAAATCTGCTCCAATCACCAGTCTCTCACCCTTGGGTACAGTCATCACCACTTCATCCAACTCACTCCAAAATTTTTCTTTCTCATCCATCGCACACCCAACTTGTAGAATATATGCACTAACAACATTCATCATTACACCACCAATTTCCAGCTTCATAAACAACACTCTATCCAACACTCTTTTCACCTCCAAAACACACACAGCATACTGTTCCTTCAGGATAACGCCTATGCCATTTCTCCTCCTATCCACACCATGATAAAACAATTTGAACCCATCTCCGATACACCTAGCCTTGCTCCCCTTCCATCCTTTTGGCCCTTCACTATGTTTCAAGCTCCTTGCTACTTTTTTTTGTTTTCACTGCCCATTCTGTCATTCCCTAACTTCATGCTTATGCCCAAACTAATGCTTGTTGACATGGCAGTGTGAGGTAACTGGTCAACATTTGTTTCAGCTGTTTGTGTTTATTAAGGGTACCTTCTAGTTTTGCTTTAAATTTTAGAAGACAATCAAGCCACTGCATACCAACTGTTAACTCACAAAGCTGTTGATAGGTTCATAGGTGGTTAGTGGGCTATTGACCTGAAGGTCTTTACAAGCCTAGCTGTGCGTACCTAATATAATACTAGAGAAACCCAATATAAAGGATCTTTCCTAAACACAAGATCATAGTTAGCAATGACTGCCCATATCTAGGAGGGTCATAGGTAAAATCCCAGAGAGGAATTTATGGCTTCCCATCCAGTCGTCCAAGCTACGCTTAAATAGGGTCATAGAGGGACTTTGTTTGATGTGAACTGGTAGCCTGTTCTAGAGGAGTGGCAACATCTGAGAGACACATTTGTCACTCCAGCAGGTCCTATTTATGTCATAGGCCAGGTTAAGGTCCCTGGAGCAGGTGACCCTTATTCCATTTGACTTGAAGATGTGCGGCATTTCCATTAGGTTTGGATCCAATATTGCTCTGTAGGCCAGGCAAGACTCCTCTAAGTAGTCTGTACACTACTGAGTATAATGACAGTGACTTCAGTCTGTCAATCTATGATGTGCTGGAGACACTATATTTTCTTGGTTTGATATCTCTGAGGTCTGTCAAGTTGCTGCAGGTGCCTGGTAAGGTACATACCAAAGGAAGCACTGTACTCAATTATTGACCTGATGAGGGTCGCAAACAGGTGTGTTATGACCTCTTTTGCTCTTGAGGCAATGTCTTTGCTAATTAGGTATGTGTCGTAGAATGCCTTTCTTACCACAGCAGACACATGGTGGTCAAAGTTTAGGCTACTGTCAACTTGTGTTCCCACGTCTCTCACTACTGAGTTGTTACTTAGGGTATTATTATTTATATGATAGTCCTCAGGGATATCATTTTTAAAGAAGGGGATGATAATGCATTTTTTTTCATTACGTTTGAGTCCATGGCTTTGGCAACAATCATTTATTTATTTTTATTTTATTTTACATTTGTTGACCGGGCTAGTCTAACTGGATACATGTCCATTTTTAGTAGAGGCCTGGGGAGATAACTCTGATGAAAACAATAACAAAATCATATATACAAAATGAATGTAAACAATGCACCATGCAGGTACATTAGTGAGAATAATCAAAGAGGTCAGAAGTTCATAACATAGTGCAAAATAAGCAGGTATAGGTAGTATAATACAAATGCAATTTCACTACATAATATATAAGGGAGAATGCAGCTGATTATATACAATTTATTAGTACAAGAGTATTCACATTAATGAAATTAAGAAGATGTAAGTAATAGTATCTAGAAGGAGAAGGTTTGTTGTTCTTAAGAAAAGGATCTTGATTACTGAGAAGAGTAGGGTAGGCTGAACCTAGTAAGAAGAGCAAGTTGATCAGTCAGATTCAGTACAGGGGCACAACCAGTGTGTTTTGAGGTAAAGTTTCAAATTTGATTTTGAAAAGTGATATAGAGGAAAGTTCACGAAAGTTCACTGGGGAGAAGGTTCCAGGATTTTCCAACTATTAGAGAAGAGAGAGTCTCCAGCCCTGTTGTTTGATTTGCAGATATTGACAAGAGGTTTATGTGACGATCGTAAGGTCTTCAGATTGTTGTATGGGATGATGAGGGTAGATAGTATAGGGGTATTCTTAGGTTGGCAAAGGGTTTTATGGACGATGGTCAGTTGGTGGAGTTTAAGCTGATTTTGTAATTCAAGCCATCCTAGCTGTTTTAGATTGTAACAGTGGTGAATGGTTCTGAATGGGTTGCCTGTAGCAAATCTGGCTGTTATTGTAGGAGTTTCCCATTTTATTAAGGTTGTTTTTGGATAGATTAGTATATATGGGTGAGGCATAGAGGAGAGTAGAGATAAGGTGGGTGTGAGCAAGAGATATTCTAGCTGCAGGAGAGAGGAAGGGTTTGATCCTGTAGAGACAGCCTAGTTTTCTATTAATAGTTTTTATAGTATTGTTGATATGGGTGTCGAAGTTAAGGTTATTATCTATGGTGATACCTAGTAGTTCTTAGTAGTTGGATCTGGGGATATGAGAGTACCATTATTGGATGTGACTGTGAAATCTATAGGGGGGACATACGAGTAGGGGTAAAAAGGAGGAGCTTAGTTTTTTTGGGGTTCAGAAGGACACGGCTCTGTGTAAACCATTGTTCAACTGTGTTAAACACCTTTTGGGTAAGGGAGTGAAGCTCAGATATTGATGTGGCTGAGCATATAAGTGTGGAATCGTCAGCGTATTGTTTGCATGTCGCTAGGTGAAGGTCATTGATAAATATAGAAAACAGGAGAGGTCCTAATATGGACCCTTGAGGGATACCAAGGTTAATGGGCAGGTGAGTAGATAGAGTGTTGTGCCAAAGTACAGCCTGTTGTCTATTATCTAAGTAGGACTGGAACCATTTTGTAGCTAGTGCATCTAGTGACAGGGATTTGAGGATATTTATAAGTATCTGGTGATTTACCATATCGAATGCCTTAGACAGATCTATAAACAGTGCAGAGGAAAGCATATTGAGGTTACGATTTTTGTTAATACAGTCAGTAAAGGAAAGGAGGGCAGTAGTAGTGCTGTGGGAAGGACTGAAACCATGTTGACAGCTGGAAAGTAAGTTATTTTGGATTAGGTGGTCTAGCAATTGCTTGTGAATGCATTTTTCCATAATCTTTGCCAAGGGAGAAAGTAGGGCTATGGGACGGTAATTGGAGAATTCAGTAGAGTTCCCACCCTTATGTAGGGGGATAATATGGGAGACTTTCCAGATTTTAGGATGTCTCCTTCACTAATGGCTCTATTGATGAGAATGGAAATGGGATAGACAATGGATTTGGCTGCTATTTGTAGATATTCAGCGGGTAGTTGGTCTGCTGAAGGAGAGCATGGTTTTAGTTTTAGGAGAAGGGTAAGAATATATGTTGTTGGGACTGGTTGGAAGAGAAATGGGGGGGGTGGAATAGTGTTAGATTTGGATAAAGTTAAGCTCTGAGTTAATAACTGATTGGCAAGAGTTTGAATGGCCTCAGTGAAAAAGGTATTATAGGTTCATAGGTTCATACTAGGCTATCTGCCCTAGGGCATTTATAAGCCTAGCCAGAGTGTGTTTGGCTTTCGCCACCCATTTTAAATGAATTTTGCTATGCCCTTTTTCGAGGTTAGTATACTGTGCCTCTGTCTAACAGTGACACAGAAGTGATACCCAGGGTAAACCTACGATCTCCCATCCACTCATCAAGATTCCTCTTGAAGAGAGTCAATGAGAGACTTTGCCTAACCTGGACTGGGATTTTATTCCAGAGTGAAGGGAGCCTCTGGGTTATGAATCTGTCCCTCCAGCATGTCCTATTTATTTCAGTGCTGAGGTTCAAGTCTCTTGAGCGCGTAGCTCGATGAGATTTGGATTTTCTGAGGTGCAGCATGTCCATTGAACATGGCTTTATACGTCAGGCACAGATCGCCCCTGAGTAGGCGGTATGCCACTGAGTAGAACTGGAGTTTCTTTAACTGGGCAGCATATGGCATCTTTTTGAGCCCTTTGATCCTCTTGGTGAGGTACCTTTGGGGTCTTTCCAGTTGCTGCAGGTGTCTGGTAAGGTACATCCCAAAAGGGGCATTGTACTCAATTATGGGCCTGATGAGGGATGAGTAAAGGGGCACGATGACTTCCCCCGATCTTGATGTGAATCCCTTCATGATTAGGTGGGCTATATAACATGTTTTTCTAACCACTTTGGCGACGTGGTTTTCAAATGAGAGATTGCTATCAACTTGGGTCCCCAGGTCCCTAATTACTTCTTCCATACTTAATGGATTACCACCTATGTGGTAATTTGTGGGCACTTTGTTTTTGCCACAGGGGATGACTATACACTCTTTGGCATTTAGCTTGAGGCCATGGCTCTGGCACCAGTTGTCTGTTTCTATGAGGCCCTTTTGTAGGATGCTTGTGTCGGCTGGAGAGTCAATTATGGCACCTAGTTTGCAGTCATCTGCGAACTTGGTCAGCCACAGTCCTTCCGTGTTGGCCTGTACCTCTGAGAAATATATACCTAACAAGAGAGGTCCCAGGACTGAGCCTTGTGGGATGCCACTTGTAACTGGTTTGGAATCTGACATGGCTCCAGCAATTCTAACCATGTGGGTTCTGTCCTTGAGCCAGTTTGCAACCCATCTAGTGACATAGGGGTTTATATTTAAGCTGGTGAGCTTATCTATAATGCCAGAGTGGGCTATTGTATCGAAGGCTTTTGCGAGATCCAGGTAGGCTGTGTGGACCACCTTCCCCTCGTCAATGGCCTTGGTGACTGTTTCAAAGAAATTGACCAGGTTTAAGAGGCAGGATCTGCCCTTATCAAAGCCGAACTGGGTAGGATCCAGTTTCTGTAGGTCCCCAATATCTTTATTTATGAGGTCCATGATGATCCTCTCCATAGCTTTGCAGACCAAGCTAGTCAGGCTTATGGGGCGATAGTTTCCAGGATCCATTGAGGCACTACCTTGGTGGAGAGGAACCACTGTTGCTGTACGCCACTCTTTGGGTACATATCCTGTAGTAAGGCTGAGATTGAACTGTAGTTTTATGTTTGGGTTTAGCTCTTCTTGGAGTTCATGTAGGACGCAGCCCGGGACACCGTCTGGTCCCATTGATGCTGTGTTTTTTGCTTTGGAGAGGGCGGCTCTTACTTGAGCATCTGAGATGTCAGGGGGGCAGCACTCTGCTGGGATAGATATTTGCCCTTTTGGTGGGGAGGGGGGGAGAAGTTTGCACTGAACCTGTCAGCTAAAGGCATTAGCAGTCTGCTTGGCACAAACCAGGAGAATCCCAAGCAGACTGCTAAAGGCATTAGCAGTCTGCTTGGGATTCTCCTGGTTTGTGCCTTGAGGGTTTGGTGTGATGGATTGACCTGGGTGTAATAATTGGTTAATACTTGCCGAGAACTTTTGTGGTTTATTATGGTGAGTCTGCTGGAATTGTAGGTAGTAGTTTCTTTTGTCAGACAGTATAGCTTTTTTTAGTTTAATTTCTCAGTTGTCTGAAGTTTTGTTGGTCTACAGGATTTTTAGTTAAACGATATTTATTCCAGTACTTAATTCTGAGATGGATTTTTTGCTTGGTTTCTTTTGAAAGCCATGGGGCAGATTTAGTTCTCATTCTGATAGAGCGGGTTGGTGCATGGTGGTCTAGTATGGCTAGGAATTTAGAATTAAAGTGATTAACAGCTTCCTCCAGTTGGAGTTTTTTTAAGGGATACCAGTTACATGCCCTTAGTTCTCTTTGGAAGTTTGTTTCTATAACATTTGTTTGTATAAGTCCCTCTTGAAGTATATTGACATTGTCTGGGGATTCAATGATCATACCTAATTTGCAGTCGTCAGCAAACTTAATCAGCCACAGCCCCTCTGTTTTGGCCTTAACTTCTGAGAAGTATATTACAAACAATAGAGGCCCAAGCACTAACCCCTGTGGAACCCCACTGGTGACAGGTCTGCTGGTTGAGGTAAAGTCCCCAACTTTGATTGAATATGAGCTATCAGTGAGCCAGTTAGCAACCCACCTGATGACATAAGGGTTGATATTCAACTGAGAGAGTTTATCAATGATGCATGAATGTGGCATTGTGTTGAAGGCCTTGGCTAGGTCAAGGTAGGCTTTATGCACAGATTTGCCTTCATCTATGGGTCTGGTGATGTTTTCAAAGAAGTCTACCAGGTTTACCAGACATGACCTGCCTTTGACAAAATCAAATTGTGCCAGATCAAGGTTTTAGAGATCACCTATATCTTTATTTATTAGGTCCATGATAGTTCATTCCATGACAGTACAGATAAGGCTGGTGAAGCCCATGGGTCTGTAGTTCCCAGGGCCTGTTGCTGTACTCCCTTTATGAAGGGGGATGACAGTTGCTGTTTTCCATTCAGCAGGGACAAACCCAGTACTAAGGGTGTGGTTGAAGTGAATACCTAATGGAGTTGCTAACTCATGTTTTAGACCATTTAAAATGCCACCTGGGATGCCATCCAGTCCCACAGAGGCTGTATTTTTGGCCTTGGAGAGAGCATTAATGACTTGCTCTTTGTAGATGCAAGGTGGAAAAGATGCAGAAGGAATGCTTTGTGGAATGTTTGGAGGGGACCGGGGGGTGAAATTTTTGCCAAACCTGTCAGCTAATAAGTTAGCTATTTTCACAGGATCAGTGTGTGTGATGACATTCACAGCACACATCTGGGTCCTACCTTTTAGGTTATGGCTATAGCTGAAGAATCCCTTATGGTTATCCTTAGCTATGGTTGCTAAATTATTTTCTGAAGTTGCCCTTAGAGAATTTTACAAGTTGTCTTATTTGTCTGTTCAAGCAGAGGAGGGTGTTCTTCCACTGCTAGGACCTCTCTTTTTTATTGTTAGACAGCAACGTCTTCTTCTTCTTGTATAACGTATTAATGCTAGATGTCCACCAGGGAGGCTTGTTTTTTTCTTGAGGATCTTGTTTTGATTCTATCAGGTACAGCTGTGTTAATACATTTGTATAAGTGTTTGTACAGGGCATTTGTGTATACCTTAGTATAGTTGTCAGTGCCACCTGTGGGAACAGGAACTTGGAAATTATTTATGCCATCCCTTAGGACAGTATAATTAGCTTTGGTGAAATTTTTAGCCTGATTTCACCTAAGAGGGTTTCAGGTGTTATAACTACTTCAAATGTGAGTGATTTGTGATCATATTTAACCAGTGAGGATCCTATACTTATACTTGTGGTGCAATGGTCACCCATGTTGGTGTGAACCAGGTTGAGAATATTTAAGCCCCTTGTGGGGTTGCATACTATTGATCCAGGGCTAAACCTTTGTGTGAGAATGTTGGTATTTGTATTAGTTTCCCAGTCAATGGAGGGATAGTTAAAATCACCCATGACTAGAGTGTCTAACACAAGATAGTAAGCTTCATGATATTGTATGTGACAAACCTAGATTTGCCTTTAAAAATAAGAAAAATATCAAACGGTTACTATTTCTAAAGGATGGCTTTCCATGTACTGTTGTTAGTAACAAAAAGGGCACATTCCAATGCGGAAGATGTGCAGCATATAATAGTAGTGGAAGACAAATACTATACATAAATGGGAAATAAAATATTTTAAACTATAAAAACTCTCAAATTAACCCTCAATACTTAACACAGGTGCAATACTGTAATTTAGAGGAAGTTAGCAATCTCATTAGGCAGTCTCATGAGTTATATTAATAAGAGTAGAATAATAAAATAAAATCACTATGCTCTAGTATAAAATGATTCCCTCCACTAAAAAGAATAAAAAATGTCCAAATCAGCAATAAATAAAACAAAGGGAAACAGAAAAACAACGGATAAAGCATTGCTAAATCATTTGGCAGCATTAAATAAACCATGTGAAATATCTCACTACAGTGACAGAAAACAATAATTCAACTATAAGAAAACATCTTCCCGGATAAGATCGGTCAGTCATATAGCTTGCAGGATGAAATAATCTAAATATTCCTTATAGTTGCAATCCTGAAGAAGATAACTTAAGTAACAGATTTTTAGGTTGTTGTGAGTAAATAGTTATAAAGTAGCAGAGAAAAGAAAAAAATCATGAATGAACAATTATTCTTAAAAAGTGAGCCAGCGTACTGGGGCATGATGTTAAAGCCAATGTTCTGGGGCATAAACAAGGAATAAAAGTCCATTGAAACAAGAGAAATAGTGCATTACGTTTTATTGCCTCTTAAAAATTTTCACCCAATATCTCTATGTTTGTAGTAAGGGCTTCAATACAGCTACACAATAAACTGAGGGGACAAAAAGCAGATGAAATCATACCACCATCTAGAAGCATAAACCAATCAGAATAAATCCTAACAGCAGTTCTTAGATCACAAGTTCCACAGGCAGGACAACCTGCAACAAGATACAAACATTAACTTAAATGGTCAGTAGTATCATTGAAAGAGAAGAACACACTCATACACCCATCATCCCATTAGTAGAACTGCATTGGAAGGAGGGGGAAGCACAGGGGAAGTATACAAATTTCCAAGACCTCTAAAATGATAAAAAGCAGCACTGATATCTTACCAAATCTGCATCCATTAATCATCATCGGGTCTAAAATCAGTCAAGAAAAAGAAAAGTAGCAGCCCACTCACCAGGCTGGACAAGGAGAAGGTACAATCTGCTGTCTATTGGGTCTCAGGATCCATCAGATCACACATGCACTTGTCTCTCAACAACAAGCATGCTTATGACTCCATCAAAGTTCATGTTAGTTTGAATGACTTGAGACATACCTCACTGAACTATATGAAGACAGACATGATTGAGCTCCATGAATATGTGTCCCAGGCAGGTATGTCCCTAGCCTTGAGCAGCATTCTACCCTCACCTAGGATGATACCACAATATAAACAAAAAATGACTGACTTCAAAAATTGGCTTAGTTTCTGGTGTCATTCTAAGGGGATCCATTTCATGTCAGCCTGGGATGACTTGGTTGATAGATCATGCTGCGTTGCCAGAGATGGTCTTCACCTGTCACCTCTAGGCTTTTGATTACTGGCTAAGGCCTTTGCCTCCCCCCAAGAAAAAAAACAAGTCTCCCTGGTGGACATCTAGCATTAAGCACTGTTCCCCTTCTGTCTTGAAGGTTTTTAGACCAGACTGAATTGTGACTTGAGGCGACATATCCCCTAAAATGACTGGATAAATGTCTTGAGGAGATCATTCACTAGAAGTTTGCAAGATGGGTGTATGCTTTGGCCACAAGAAACTTCTTTTTAATGGTTCCCCTGTTTTATTATTTTTTGTTAGAAAGCTTAGTTACTGGTCTGAACTAGGAAGGAACCTTTGCATTTGGTTCTGATTGAGTGGTATTATGTAATGTTAGGCAGACAGATAATAGGATCACTGTTATTGAAGATCTGTTCAACTCTCGTGACACAACATGTATTGCTGGAAAAAAGGCATTTAATAACCAATATCTGGTTATGCCGAAATAAAAAACTCCACTCCTTACAAGCCCTCCTCACTCCGAGCTAGCATACACATTAGAAATTGTTTAGACTTCATCAGCTACTAATTGCTAACTGTTAATTGCTGGGTTAGATCTTTCTGAGTGGCTATAAAGCACAAGCAATGTGGTAGGGATCTTCTTGAATACAGAACGTGTATACTTAGTGTAGGTGTTAATGAATCTAGCCTGTAATCTATAATGCCTCTGACCCAAGTCAAAGCTGAAAAATGCTCCCTGGAACAGTTGAATCATACACCAAATGAACAAATGAATAAATAAGTATATGCCTCATTTTACCCTTTTAATCCCAAGATGCACTGTAGGTCATAAAACAATTGCTCTGCAAATGCTAGCTTGCTACAGATATGACATACTAAAAAAGACAGTTGTGTAGCCAGACAGAAATAATTCCCACTTTTTAATTTGTCTTGTCCCTTACCCAGCCCCCCCCCCCACACACACACACACACAGAGCATCCCAACACTGTCTGCTGCCAATCATCCTTTCTAAAGACTTAAACCTTGTTTGTGATACTAGATATGACCTGCTGGAGAGACAGGTATGTCTTGCAGAGACTATCTCTTCTTTGGACCAGGTTCCCAGTATCTATAGCATAACATCGACAGCTTAGGTTGTGGAATGCTAAATCATCGACATCTAAGCTTTGAACGCTTAAAATAGCGAACAGCCATATCATCAAATTCTTTCCTCGGCAGCCTGTAAATGGTTCATCTCCCAGGTATCTGCTTGTAAATGTTTCCCTTTCCAAGCCCCTGCTTACACTTATCAAGGGCATCAGAACTTGTCATAGATTTGGTATACATGGCTAGGCTTAAAAAGGGCCCTTGTGGTCATTAGCCTAGTAAATACCTTTGAACCTATCAAGAGTGATGGTGTTAGGTGCATAGACACTGTCTGGAATGCCTAAATCAAAGTATCAAATTGAAGTTTACCTGATTATATACTTAACTGTGAGAACTGCTGCTGAGTACATCAGTTACTTTGTTACAGCTGCAAAGAAACATTTTGAACATGATAGAGAAGTATGTCGATGTGAGCACTGTGTAGCATTTGGACTGTAGCTCTTATCATACTTCATTATACACTCATGAACAGTGGTAGCTGTTAAGGAAGCCCTCCTTGTCTATGAATGTCAGAAAACAAAAAGAAAGCTTGGCAACACTCAGATGCACATTACCATGAGCAGTGTAGCCATTATTATGTTATATCAGTGCATGTGAAGTTCTAAAGGAGATGCTGTTATTAGTTCTATCCATATTCTTAAAGCACCTTTCTACCACTTCAGCACTAAAGAGGCCTACAATCCCTTTATCAATACTAAGACAATGTTAAGGTAGCTAGTGCCAAAATTCAAGACCCACTCAACCAAGAACTGGAAACGATTAATAAATATATTAATGCTAGTACTTTAGCAGTACAATACTTGTCTGGTACAAGCTCTGTATCGCAGTTCTAAGATTAGGAGTTCTATCCTCCTCTCTGGCCACTGTCTGTGTGGAGCTTGCAAGTTATCCCAATATTTGTGTGACTTTTCTCCAGCCCCCCCCCCCTGGTTTCCACCTAAAAGCTTGCTGGTTAATTAGGTACACTACATTGTCTTTAACTCTCTCTCTCCCTCTGTATATGCATGCATACACATATATATAGGTTTGTTTATAAAAATTGAAGGACCCAAATGTTGACATTCATAATGTTAACTACAAAACATCAATTTTGCAAACATTGACACACCACTACAAATGCGCTGAGCAACAGCCTTGGTGCATGCAAAATAAAACACAAAAAACAAGCTAAAAAGTTTTTTTTTTCAGGGAAGCAAGCTCTGCTATACCCCCAACCCTACTAACTATATATAATAACGCCGAGATCACACAATGTCAGGAGAAAGGGCATATTTCCAAAATCCAAGAATTGTACAGACTCTCACACCTGTCAAACATCTGTTTACTTAACCAAATTATGTCAACTAAAAGATGTTGACCAAAGTTACCCGTGTGTATATATATATATATATATATATATATATATATATATATATATATATATATGTATATATATATATATATATATATATATATATATATATATATATTGCATTTACCCTTGCCCTTGTGGCAGGTTCATGACTGAAAATTGTCTACAGGCCAACCTAGTTAACAAATGACAAAGTTAATTAAAAAGACCATTATTACAAGCATGAAAAGTGGATTTTTGTCCTAACAGTTTGTTTCTGTTAATGCTCATGAACTGGTTTGATGCTATCGTTATGATCTAAAATCATCAAACTTGGGTGCTGATTGTGAGTTTACTTTGCATAAAAATTGCAGAAGATATATTATGCTTATACATTGTGGCTTGCTATACCAATCATCTTTCCACAATGACCAAGCAGTCAATAAGGAGCAAGAGTGTTTGGAGAAGCAAAATAGCTAACAATGCCAGTGGCTGAGTGGGGGGAAGAAAAATGTCATTTTTGTGTTTACGATTTCTGTTTCATAGTTCCAGACATACAGGTTCCATCTTGATTTCTGGTTATGGCTTGTGCTGAGATGCTGTCCTCATATTTGTGTGGGTTTTCACATGGTGCCACAGTTATCTCCCAAAAACATGCTGGTAATTGGCTATCCTAATACAATCACTATATAGATATATTTAGTCAAGCCCTTGTGGCTAAAGTAGTGATTGGACAAGGTCAGCACTACATCAGTCCATCTACCCAGTTAACAAATTATTAAATTCTGCTCAAATGCTATACAATGCTGGGCCCTTCTAGTACTCCGATATGCTCGAAATGCACACTCACGTGATCAGGGTAAATGTTTTCAAAATAAATTTAGTATTAAACTTTCCCTGGAATCTCTGGCTCTGGTGAGACAACTAGTCCACAGCAGGGTAGTTCCTTTTGATGAATACACTTCCCTGTTTGGAGCAGTGCAACAGCTAATTGAATGAACTGATCAATAACTTGTGGTATTTAGATGCCTCTGTCATCACTGAAACATCTAAATATCTCAGAACATATGGGAATAATACAAAGTATGCCTTTCACACTGACTAAGTAATATTTCAGAAATCATACTTCACAATTTGTTATGAGAAAACGTTGGTAAATGTACTTGATTTAGGTAACTGTGAATATTTCTCTAGCATGGAATACATCATAGACTGGATTTTTATAACATACTGTGTATAAAAACAAGGCAAGGTTTGTACAGGGGTATTTATAGGATGAAGCGTAGATGCTCTCTCTTTCTGTTGCATAAATTACAGATTTAATTTAATCTAATGGCTAATATTTTCCACCTCCCTCACAAAAATTGCCCTCTCTCTACCATTCATTCTTGAATTTCTATACTGCTGTTGATGTCAGGGCCTCCTTGGCTAGACTGCTATATCCATTCATAGCTTTTTTGTCTGAAAAAAAGGTTTTCTCGTATTGCCACTCAGCCATTCAAACTGCAAACCCTTTTTTTATTTGTCCTCCTCAGCAAGACCATCTATCTGTCCTCATGTGTTACTTTACCCCTTTGTTTTCCAATTGTACCTCTTATGTCAGTCCTGATAGTGGGGAGACACGGCTGCGTGTCAGCTGGTCATTACATATATCTGGTTGGTGTTTTTATTCAGCATGCTCCCATGTTTTCCTTGCTCTTAGAGTGAGCAATATACCATGTGATGTAGGCAAGAAGGAGTTTGCATGTTTTCAGCTATGTCCACACTGCCGACCACGTCACAATCATTATGTATGTGCAGGTACTGTTGTAACAGAGTGCTCTCACACTTTTGACCATACGTGGCCCTGCTGGCAGTAGTCATTCACTTCCATTTCCTTTCATAATCTACTGTAGCTCTGTGGCCTGTGCTTAAACCCAGGCTACTGGAGATGCAGACTGGGCTCTATACTTTGGTACCACTGCAGCAGCTTTCTTGCATTTGTTTTTCTTCTGAGAAATTTCCCTTGCTTGGACTGTATGCACTTTGTTGAGGTAGCTACAAGTTCCTATATTGTTTCTTATTTCATCAAGTGCTGCCTATACTACAGTCCTTTATTAATGTATCACATGGCTTTTGAAGCAAATCTTGTACATTTCTCACTTCTCTCACCTGCAGTTCCTCTAGCCAGCATGTCCTTATTGGTGGTAGTGGTGGTGGGAGGGGTGCCCAGAAGTGCCTGTAGTACTCCAGGTACTGTTTTAGTAGATATCTCCACAGAGGGAATGTTACTTTTTTGCTTTGCATGGACTGTATATGTTTCTGTGTAGTTTTAAACCCTACAGCCCCCTGTACTGGTTTTTACATTGCTTGCTTCTCTTTTGGTCATTTGATATCACTACCCGAGGCACCTTTATACTTTTGTATCTGCTGCTGTTGCTGCACCCCAAGTGCATCTCACAATATATACCTTGGAAATGT
The DNA here is from genome assembly GCF_019279795.1 of Protopterus annectens. Classification (NCBI taxonomy): domain Eukaryota; kingdom Metazoa; phylum Chordata; order Ceratodontiformes; family Protopteridae; genus Protopterus; species Protopterus annectens. The sequence goes on from NC_056737.1 coordinate 311,637,911, forward strand.
GGATCATCAACTGTTTTGTTCTAAAGAGGTTATTTTCCATCTACACATATCTTCAGTAAACCAATAAAAGTCTCAGTTATTTATAGTTATTGATAATGGGCCCAGCTTGAGGAAAGTTTTGAAGGCGGGGGGGGGGGGCACATTTGTTGCTGCACTTATTATCTAATTATAATGCTCTCTGCCTTCCTTAATGCTCATATTTGCCTGTTATTAACAAAGCTATATGGAATATGTATGCTTTTTACTCGCACAGTAAAAGACTACCTTCTGAGTGATAAAAATATGAGGCAAATAAAATTTACATTTACATAGACTAAACCAAGGCATTTCAATGTGATTGAATCTGACATTTCTTTTTGTGTACTACAAAGGCTGCTGGGACAAAAGAAAAACTGGTAGTATATATCTTGAAAAACATGTTATTTGATGTAGCTGAAATAATGTGCCTCTTACATACTGTGGCAGCCACCTGCATGCATCTTTCTTCCAGATTCAGAAATACAAGGCACATTTGTTATACTTTTGTAGTCTGTCAAGCTTGGCAGTTCAGCACTTTTCTAAAAGTCCTGTTAAATGGCATACCTTGACACTTAGATACACTCTATTGTATTAGCAATGACAACAGGACTTGTAAGTATTAATCCGTGTGATTCAGACTGAACTGTACCCTGTCAACGGTGTTGAGCTGAACACCTCTGCACTCAACACGTGAAGTACAGTCTAAGAAGCATTAAACTAAGTCAATATTCCTCTTGTTAACTTTGAGTGTATTTGCAGAATTAAACATTAATGAGCAAGACACGTATACAAAATCCTTACAGCAATTCATGTCACTGTTAATGTATCTATTACTACAAGAGTGGTTTCTGGACCAGAAATTGTAGTTTATTGGCCATATGGGCAGTTTTTCCATCTCTTTCAACTTTCTGGTTTAAAAGCCTGCATTTGTGCTTGCTTACCAGCTTCCCTGTAACTAGTTTAGTCCAGATACAAATTTGCTGTATCCAGGACTGTTTGTAAACTTCTGTGCCCCAAACCTTTCGGAGCTTATCAGTGGGAGTGGTAAGCACTAGGTAGCCTATCTACAACAAGATCCATGTACAGATTCTTAGTTTTAGCACTTGAATTTGCTTATCCGTGCCCAGCACTTGTTGAGAACTTGTTGTAAGCACTAAATAAACTACAAATTACTACAGCACTCACCCTTCTCATTACCTAGAGGAAAACAGTTTTGGTACTTACTTTCCTCACTTGCTTAGAGAAAAACAGCTCTTGTACTCACTTTCCTCACTTGTCTAGAGGAAAATATTTTTTTATTCGATCTAATGAATCTGGTCATCTTGGGGCAATGAATCTGGTCATCTTGGGGCAATGTAGCAATTGCCTCATGTACACAGACAACCCTATCCTCTTACTACCCAACACTATAACCTGTGAGAGATGCACTTATCTAGCCAAACTGGAGGTAAAGCTCTCTCCAACCAAGACTGAACTTGATAGTCAAGAGGAGAAGGTAAACACTTGCACCACACCACACTCATCACATTGTCCCACTAAACCTACACCACCAAAATCCACACATAGAAACACAAAAACATTTGCGGAGGCTCTCAATAATAATCTGCTCAAGCAACAGAGACCTCCAAAGCAGAAACACAAGCAACCTCCCACCACCAACAAAACCCAAATGACACAGCCCACAGAATCAGTGTGTCACTCAACCACAGCCCATAAGGCAAAACAATGTACCCAACACACTAGTCATAGGTGACTCTATAGTCAGGCACACTGATATCCCACTCACCAGGCTAAACAAGGAGAAGGTCACTGTCAGCTGCCTGTCGGGTGCCAGGATCCGCCAAATAACCCACTCACTCAGGTCACTCCACAACAAGTACAAATATGACTCTGTCATTGTACATGTTGGTGTGAATGACTTGAGACGTACCTCCCTGGACTACATGAAAAGAGACATGGAAGAACTCTCTAATCTTGTAGCCCAGGCAGGTATGACCCTAGCCCTGAGTAGCATACTGCCATTGCTCAGAATGATACTGCAGTACAAGGACAAAATGACTGACTTCAACAATTGGCTAAGCTTCTGGTGTCATTCTAAGTGGATCCAGTATCTGTCTGCCTGGGAGGGCATGGTTGACATACCACGATGCCTTGCCAGAGATGGCCTGCACTTGTCACCCCTGGGATTCCAAATACTGGCAAAGGCTCATGCCACCCCTGTAGTGCCTTTTTTAGGCAAGGTTCAAATGACAAATTCATCACCATAACAGGTACAGGCAAGCAAAAACTGAGGATAATGCTACTCAATGCTAGTAGTCTAAATCTCAAAATGCACTCACTCGAGGCACTCCTTAAAATGGAGAACATTGATGTCTGTGCCGTGACTGAGACCTGGTTCAAGGCTCCAGAGAGCACCCCTGCATTACCAGGCTATAACTCATACCACACTTTTCGGCCATCTAACCTGGACCGGAACACCAAAGGTGGAGGTGTGTCCATATTCATTACGGACATCCACACCTCCAGGCTAGTTGCTCAGCATAATGCAGCCGAGGTTATCCAAGTGCAACTAACTCTGGGCAAAACTGCAATCCAAATTGTAGCTTGCTACAGATCCCCCACCATGCCCCAGGATTCCCACTCCTCTTTTCTTGATATACTAGAAAATATTAGGATTCAAGCAAACACCCTAACATTGGGTGATTTCAACTACCCCGCCATTAACTGGGAAAACTACTCATGTACCAACTCCTTCACTCAGCGCTTTCTGGAATTCATAAATTCCAATGCCCTGGATCAACTTATCCACACCCCACCAGGGGCAACAATATGCTAGACCTAGGCATTACCAACATGAGTGACCGGTGTTCCACACCTGAAGTCAACTCCTCGTTGGTCAGATCCGACCATAAGCTAATCACCCTAGATATCCACTTCCCACCCCCACCCCCCATTAAGGAGACCACGATAAAAATTTTCTCCAAAGCCAACTTCATGCTTCTTAAGACAGAAGTGGTGAACTTCATGACACCCATGCAAATGGACAATACAGTTACGACTGCTGAATCCTACACAAATGCACTCTATAAGCACTTACACGAGTGCATAGATCGTGCTATTCCAAACAGAACCAAGACGCTATCCTCCAAAAAAAGAAAGCCAATCTGGTGGTCCCCTGCCATAAACAAACTCTACAACAGAAGGAAGAAATTGTTGCAAAAGAGAATAAAATTCCATGAGTGGAGGAGCTCCCTGGTCAACCTCAGCAAGAAGCTGAGATCCCTTATAAAATCCTCCAAAGCTAGCTATGAAAACAAGATTGCCACTGATTCTAAGGACAACCACAAAGCATTCTATAGCTATGTCAAGAATCTCAATGGCAACACCCAGATCTGCTCTGAGTTACAGCACAATGGCACAAAAATTACAGAACCAACTGATATTGCCAACATCTTGGCAGATAGGTTCAGTGCTAACTTTACCCCCTCTCACCCCCCTAAAGGGCCCATATATATATACAGGAAGAATGCAGAGTCCCTGTAATCACAACTTCACAGGTAAAAGCAGCACTCACTAAAGCCAAAAACACAGCATCCATGGGACCGGACAACATCCCAGGCTGCATTTTACACAAAATTCAGAACGAACTGGCTCTCCAAATAAGCACCATGTTCAATCATAGCCTCACATCAGGCTTTGTGCCCACTGAATGGCGCATAGCAACAGTTATCCCACTCCACAAATGGGGTGCTACCACTGATCATGGGAACTATCACCTTGTTAGCCTGACAAGCCTCGTCTGCAAGGCCATGGAACGTATCATCATGGAATTCATAAACAAAGACATTCGTAACCTACAAACCCTGGACCCCACCCAGTTCGGGTTTGTGAAGGGCAGATCTTGTCTCCTGAACCCGGTCGACTTCTTTGAGGCAGTCACCAAAGCCGTAGACGAGGGTAAGGTGGTTCACACAGCCTATCTTGACCTTGCCAAGGCTTTCAACACCATCCCCCATTCCGGAATTATAGCTAAACTCACTAAACTAGGTATAACTCCCTATGTCACAAGATGATTTGCCAGCTGGCTCACTGACAGAACCCACACTGTAAAAGTTGCAGACTCCAAATCTGACTTCAAACTAGTGACAAATGGAGTACCACAGGGTTCAATCCTGGGACCTCTCCTGTTTGGTATCTACTTCTCTGAAGTACAGGCTAACACAGAAGGCCTCTGGCTAATGAAGTTCACAGATGACGGCAAACTAGGAGCTATAGTCATGTATCCAAATTATGTGGACATCCTACAGAAGGGTTTCACTGAGACAGATGCCTGGTGTCAGAGCCATGGTCTCAAGCTCAATGCCAAAAAGTGCATTGTTATCCCCTTGGGTAAAAACTCTGTACCCATGAACTACCACATAGGCGGCAGTCTTCTTAACACAAGAATGTGTGATAAGAGACCTTGGGACCCAGGTGGACAGTAGTCAATCCTTTGATAATCACATTGCCACAGTAGTCAGGAAATCCTTCTACATAGCACACCTCACACAAAAGGGTTCTCATCCAGGAAAAAAGAGGTCATTGTTCCCCTCTACTCGACACCCATTAGACCCATTATAGAGTACAATGCCCCTTTTGGAATGTACCTCACAAGACATCTGCAGCAGCTGGAAAGGCCACAGAAGTACCTCACAAAGAGAATTACTGGCCTCAAACAGATGCCCTACACTGATCGTCTCAAAAAACTCCAGCTTTACTCTGTAGCATATCGCCTACTTCAAGGTGATCTCTGCCTAACATATAAAGCTATGTCAAACCCAGAGCTGTTAGACATGCTACACCTAAAGAAATCCCAATCCCTCCGAGCTACATGCTCTAGGGACCTAAACCTTGTCACCACAATAAACAGGACTTGCTGGAGGGATAGATTCCTGCCCCAGACACTTCCCATACTCTGGAACAAGCTACCCATCTGTGTCAAGCAGAGTTCCTCATTAACACTCTACAAGAAAAATCTTGATGAGTGGATGGGAAATAGGAAATACACCCCGGGCATCACTTCTGTGGCTCTGCTCAACAGGGGCACATGAAATTAACTTTCTTGGGTTGGCGTAAGCCAGGGAACTTTGTTGGCTAGGCTTACTTAGGCCCTTGGGCTAATAGCCTAGTACCTACCTATGAACCTATGAAGGTAAACTAACAAATAAATGCAAACGTGTCATGACAGACTAGTTCATTTCATTATCATTTCATCTTCAAGGATCACATGAGAAGGACAGAAATGGCTCATGATACATCAATAACATTAGCAGGCTTGAATACTGAATATAGCAAGCAACTACCTTTAATATCACAAATATACCTGGTAGTTGTAGGCACCACCATCAAAGTCAAAAGTTAAAGGGTTGTTGCTGTATGTTACTCTCTCACATGTCCAGTATGCCACATTTTACCCTTAGTCAAGATCATTACGGTTTATTTGTTGTTGTTACTGCCTTCAGCAATCAATTCTGACTGACCCACACTTTCATTCTCTGACTCCTATTTTATGCTATTTGGATCTATCCTAGCAAGCATTGGGCATAAGGCAGAGTACCATTTTTCCAACAGATGTTTTTACCCTAATAGAGAAATTAATTTAGCTGTTCATTCTCACCACTAACATACTTATGCATACTTTAGTACATATACTTATGGGCAGTTTAGTGTATTGCCAGATTTACTAAATGACAAGTTTTGGAATGTGAGGGAAACTAGTGTAACTGGAAAAAAATAGATGGGCACAAGAAAAGCATGTAGACACTGCACAGAAAGCACCCCGGCCAGGAAATGAACTGGAAGCTCACGAACCATGAGACAGCAATGCTAAATATTATAGTACACTATTTAATATTTTCTCTTTTTTATCATTTGGGTTTTACCAGTGTTTGACCATCTATAATAACCCACTGACCCTCCTATTTCTATTTGCCTACCAACCTCCAACCAAGCTTGCAAATGACTCCTTCTTGTGGCAACTGCACAATTGCATCCTCATATGTAGGCGGAGAGAATGGAGATCACATCTAAGTACAGCATTATTCCTCATATGTAGGCGGAGAGAATGGAGATCACATCTAAGTACAGCATTATTCCTCATATGTAGGCGGAGAGAATGGAGATCACATCTAAGTACAGCATTATTCCTCATATGTAGGCGGAGAGAATGGAGATCACATCTAAGTACAGCATTATTCCTCATATGTAGGCGGAGAGAATGGAGATCACATCTAAGTACAGCATTATTCCATCATTTGCTTGGAATTTTTGTTACAATCCAGACACCTTGAACATGAGCATACACTGATGTCATGCACATGTGGTTACGTCTCCATGAATGCAGGTACCCAAATGTCTCCTTGCACCCCTTAGTGCTTTTGACAAACCTGCTGGCTCTCTCTTCCTGGCTACAACCAGCATGCAGTGCAGCAGTGGCAGAGACGCCCTCCTACCCCCAGAGGGCACACAATAAGCTATTCAAGATTATAGCAATAACCAATGATGTGGGTGTAGTATATTGAAGATTTACCCATGGTTTGGGTGGTTTAGTCATGAGGATGAAGCCCGAGTGATTAAACAAAGTCAACCATAGGTAAATCTTCAATATACCATACCATGGATTCAGTTGTTGCTATTATACAATTACACTATTTAAGAAAAAAATACTTTTATTGAATAATATCTTTGTATAATGGCACCATGGTGTTCTTCCATGTTGTTTCCTGACTGGGCTCTTTGATTATGTACTGTGCATGTGTATGGGACTTGAGCTCCCAGGCTTACACAGTACATTACCAGTTTAGCAAGGAAGCAACAGAGAAAGGGCAATCTCCATTGCTATTTTTTTGTTTTTCCAAAGAAACAAAAGTGTAACTTCCTGATAGTTTAGAGATAAGAAAAAGACAGGAAAATAGAAGGAAAATCATATATCTATTAGTTTGTAGAACATACCTGATTTTTCTTGTATTTTCTGTGGTCTCGTACATACTTCATCTTTTATTTAAAAAAATGTGAATATGTGTGCAGTGTCTGAAGGAAAGAAACTCCAAAACTAAAATCCTGTCATTATTTAGGGGACTTTGTTCCTCAGTGATTTGTCAGAAAAAAAATATGAGGATCAAAATCACTAAATAATGACTATCATTTCAGTTTCAGAATTTCTTTAATGCAGGCTAATGCGTGTCTACCACATAATAATAGAAAAAAAAGACTGGCCGCTCAATGGTACTTTAGCGGCTGGACTTTTAAAGTTGGTTTATTCTCAATTTACAATGGGCACACTGGTTGGCCTAACCAATTAGTGTGCTCCTTTTGGAATGTTAATGGCCAGTCATTGTATAATAACTTTTTGGCCATCTCTCTGCCATCCTGGATGTTACTTGAATTGAGGATGCTTGTACTGCAGACACCAGACAGAAGCCCAACTTTTAGAACCTAGCACTGGTTAATTTTCCAGGCTATACAGAATTTATTTCATGTATGAAATGTAGGCATAAAATACTTTATAGCTGATTTCTAAAACAGTCATCATTAAACTTCTTAGGTTCATAGGTTCATAGGTGCATACTAGGCTATCTGCCCTAGGACATTTATAAGCCTAGCCAGAGTGTGTTTGGCTTTCGCCACCCATTTTAAATTAATTTTGCTATGCCCTTTTTCAAGGTTAGTATACTGTGCCTCTGTCTAACAGTGACACAGAAGTGATACCCGGGATAAACCTACGATCTCCCATCCACTCATCAAGATTCCTCTTGAAGAGAGTCAATAAGGGACTCTGCCTAACCTGGACTGGGATTTTATTCCAGAGTGAAGGGAGCCTCTGGGTTATGAATCTGTCCCTCCAGCATGTCCTATTTATTTCAGTGCTGAGGTTCAAGTCTCTTGAGCGTGTAGCTCAATGGGATTTGGATTTTCTGAGGTGCAGCATATCTATTAATTCCGGGTTGGACATGGCTTTATATGTCAGGCACAGATCACCTCTGAGCAGGCGGTATGCCACTGAGTAGAGCTGGAGTTTCTTTAACCGGGCAGCATATGGCATCTGTTTGAGCCCTTTGATCCTCTTGGTGAGGTACTTTTGGGGTCTTTCCAGTTGCTGCAGGTGTCTGGTTAAGGTACATCCCAAAAGGGGCATTGTACTCAATTATGGGCCTGATGAGGGATGAGTAAAGAGGCACAATGACCTCCCCTGATCTAGATGTGAATCCCTTCATGATTAGATGGGCTATATAAAATGTTTTTCTAACCACTTTGGCCACGTGGTTGTCAAATGAGAGATTGCTATCAACTTGGGTCCCCAGGTCCCTAATTACTTCTTCTGTACTTAATGGATTACCACCTATGTGGTAATTTGTGGGCACTTTGTTTTTGCCAAAGGGGATGACTATACACTTTTTGGCATTTAGCTTGAGGCCATGACTCTGGCACCAGTTGTCTGTTTCTACGAGGCCCTTTTGGAGGATGCTTGTGTCAGCTGGAGAGTCGATTATGGCGCCCAGTTTGCAGTCATCTGCGAACTTGGTCAGCCACAGTCCTTCCATGTTGGCCTGTACCTCCGAGAAATATATACCGAACAAGAGAGGTCCCAGGACTGAGCCTTGTGGGACGCCACTTGTAACTGGTTTGGAGTCTGACATGGCTCCAGCAATTCTAACCATCTGGGTTCTGTCCTTGAGCCAGTTTGCAACCCATCTAGTGACATAGGGGTTTATATTTAAGCTGGTGAGCTTATCTATAATGCCGAGTGGGGTATTGTATCAAAGGCTTTTGCGAGGTCCAGGTAGGCTGTGTGGACCACCTTCCCCTCATCAATGGCCTTGGTGACTGTTTCAAAGAAATCAACCAGGTTTAAGAGGCAGGATCTGCCCTTAACAAAGCCAAACTGGGTAGGATCCAGTGTCTGTAGGTCCCCAATATCTTTATTTATGAGGTCCATGATGATCCTTTCCATAGCTTTGCAGACCAAGCTAGTCAGGCTTATGGGGTGATAGTTTCCAGGATCCGTTGAGGCACCACCTTTGTGGAGAGGGACCACTGTTGCTGTACACCATTCTTTGGGTACATATCCTGTAGTAAGGCTGAGATTGAACAGTAGTTTTATGTTTGGGTTTAGCTCTTCTTGGAGTTCATGTAGGACGCAGCCCGGGACACCGTCTGGTCCCACTGATGCTGTGTTTTTTTGCTTTGGAGAGGGCAGCTCTTACCTGAGCATCTGAGATGTCAGGGGGGCAGCACTCTGCTGGGATAGATATTTGCCCTTTGGTGGGAGGGGAGAAGTTTCCACTGAACCTGTCAGCTAGGATGTTGGCAATGTCTGTGGGTTCAGTGTATTTTTTGTCATTTTGGACTAATTCTGAGCATATCTGGGAATTCCCACCCAGGTTCCTAACATAACTAAAGAAAGCCTTGTGATTATCCTTATTGTCCTGTGCAATTTTTCTCTCGAAGCTGGCCTTAGACGATTTTATGAGTGCCCGTAGTTTTTTGCTAATACTGATCAGAGATGCCTTCCCTTTTTGGGATTTTGCTCTATCATGTAGTAGCTTCCTCCTTCTATTGTATAGTTTGTTTATGGCTGGGGCCCACCAGATAGGACATCTGCCTTTGGAGGATTGGGTCTTGGTTTTATTTGGGATTGCATGATCCATGCATTCCTGAAGGTGTTCATAGAATGCGTTTATAAAGGATTCTGCAGTCTGGGCCGTATTTTCCACAGGCCCGGGGGCTTTGAAGGATTCCACCTCGGTTTTGAGGAGTGTAAAATTTGCTTTAGAGAAGTTTTTCACTGTGGTTTTCAGGGCAGGGGGTGGAGTCAGGATGTGTTTATGGTCTGATCTTACCATTGAGGGATATACTTCTGGTCTGGAGCATAGAGTCCCCATGTTGGTGATGATCAGGTCCAGTATGTTTTGCCCTCTTGTGGGAGTGGTAACAAGTTGTTCCATAGCATTTGAGTTTATAAATTCTAGGAACCTTTGGGCTAGGGTGTTGGAGCTAGAGTAATGCTCCCAGTCTATGTTTGGGTAGTTGAAATCGCCCAGTATAATGGTGTTTGGAGAGACCTTCATATTTTCCAGTGTTTTTAGGAAGGCCGAGTGGGGTTCCTGGGTTTGGGAGGGTGGTCTGTGCAGGCTATAAACTGGAAGGCAGTTTTATCCACTGTTAGTTGCACATGGATAGTCTCTGATGCATCGTGCTGTGCCACCAACCTGGAAGTGTGGGTATCTTTGACGAATATTGATACTCCCCCTCCTTTTGTGGTTTGGTCCAAGTTTTAGGGCCGAAAAGCATGGTATGAGATATAACCTGGTAGTGCTGGGGTGCTCTCGGGAGCCTTGAACCAGGTTTCTGTTACTGCACAGATATCGATGTTCTCCATGCTAAGGAGAGTTTCGAGTGCGTGCATCTTGAGGTTTAGACTTCTGGCATTGAGTAGCATTACTCTTAGTTTCTTATCCCTTATGATACCTATGGAGGTGGGTTTGTCTTTTGAGCCTTGCCTAAAAAAGGCACAATGGGGGTAGCAAGAGCCTTTGCCAATATCCAAAAGCCCAGGGGTGACAGGTGCAAGCCGTCCCTAGCGAAGCATCGTGGCTTGTCGAGCATGTCATCCCAGGCTGACAGGCATTGGATCCCCTTTGAATGACACCAATACTTAAGCCAGTTGCTGAAATTGATCATCTTGTCTTCATATTGTGGCATCATTCTTGGTGAGGGTAAGATGCTACTCAAGGTCAGGGTCATACCGGCCTGGGCTACATGCTCAGAGAGCTCTTCTATGTCTCTTTTCATGTAGTCCAGGGAGGTACATCTCAGGTCATTCACACCAGCATGGACAATGACTGAGTCATATTTGTACTTGCCTTGGAGTGACCTGAGTGCTTGTGTTATGTGGTGGATCCTAGTGCCCGACAGACAGCTCACCGTGACCTTCTCCTTGTTCAGCCTGGTGAGCGGGATGTCAGTGTGCCTGACGATAGAGTCACCTATTACAAGTGTATCAGGTGTGTTGTTTAGCCTTAAGGGCTGTGACTGTTCGGCACAATGGTTTTGTGAGCTATGTGTTGCACGTGTTTTGTTTTGGGGTAGCAGTAGCTTGGGTGTCTGCTTTGGAGGTCTCTGCTGCTTAGGCAGATTTTTATTTAGAGCCTCCAAGTATGTTTTTGTGTGTTTATGTGTTTGGTTTGCTGTTGTGGTAGGTCTATGTGAGACTGGAATTGTAGTGAGTGTGGTTTCCTTCTCCTCCTGACTGGTTTCGCCAGTACTGAGTTGAGAGAGCTTAGCCTCCAGTATGGCTATATAGTTGCATCTCTCACATGTGTTGGAATTTGTTGGGAGGAGGAGAGGGTTGTCTGTGTACATGAGGCAGTTGTAACATTGCCTCAAGATTCCCAGATTCACCAGCTGGACCAGAGGAGATTGACAACTGACCTTTGGACATGCTAGAATAGTATTGGGAATTCCTTTATAATTGAAAAAAAGGGCCAATGGGGAACAAGGTACTCAAGGGGAGTTTGTGAGGGTGTAGTGCTTTTAATTTTTTAGTGCTGACTTATATAATTGCTTTAGTGAGCAAGTGCCAGGTAAGTTAAATGCAATGTGTTACAGGTAACTTAAATGCAAAAACGACAAACAGTAACTTTCTTTCAAGTGAAACAAGGAAATAAGTACAGTAAGCAATGCTGATATCACTAGGGATCCACAGAAGCGCTGAAAAGCCGTGTTTTAGGTGGAATTAGCGTTTCAGGGAAATAACAAGCAAACAAACAACAAGCATACAAACAAAGCTAGATTCAGCAGGCCTGGATCTAGTCTATGCTACAGCAAACAAGGTGTACCAATTTCAGTAAGAAACAGTTCAAATATGCAGGCACTATAAGCCTTTAACCAGAAATTCCCAGCTCAGAAGGGCAGAGTCCAGCCTCTCCTTCCACAAGAGTGCAGACCACGAACCCTTTTAATGTAAAATAACTGGCCTGAAGCCCAAGTGCTTAAACCAGAATTAATACACTTTTAGAATAACAGACACTGAGCCCTCAATCAGCAGTTCCCAACTTAGAAGGATGTAAGCTACCTGTCTTGCCACCACAGTGCAGGCCACAAACCTTCCTAATGTAAAACAACTGGTCTGAAGCCCAAGTGCTTAATCCAAAATACTTAGAATGATAGCTACACTTTAATCAAGTTACTACCAAGCAGTAATAAATACAATTTAATACTTTAAAGAATGCCTGGATTAGTGCTCAAGTTATACAAACAAAGCTAGATTCAGCAGGCCTGGATCTAGTCTATGCTACAGCAAACAAGGTGTACCAATTTCAGTAAGAAACAGTTCAAATATGCAGGCACTATAAGCCTTTAACCAGAAATTCCCAGCTCAGAAGGGCAGAGTCCAGCCTCTCCTTCCACAAGAGTGCAGACCACGAACCCTTTTAATGTAAAATAACTGGCCTGAAGCCCAAGTGCTTAAACCAGAATTAATACACTTTTAGAATAACAGACACTGAGCCCTCAATCAGCAGTTCCCAACTTAGAAGGATGTAAGCTACCTGTCTTGCCACCACAGTGCAGGCCACAAACCTTCCTAATGTAAAACAACTGGTCTGAAGCCCAAGTGCTTAATCCAAAATACTTAGAATGATAGCTACACTTTAATCAAGTTACTACCAAGCAGTAATAAATACAATTTAATACTTTAAAGAATGCCTGGATTAGTGCTCAAGTTATACAAACAAAGCTAGATTCAGCAGGCCTGGATCTAGTCTATGCTACAGCAAACAAGGTGTACCAATTTCAGTAAGAAGCAGTTCATATATGCAGGCACTATAAGCCTTTAACCAGAAATTCCCAGCTAAGAAGGGCAGAGTCCAGCCTCTCCTCCCACAAGAGTGCAGACCACGAATCCTTTTAATGTAAAATAACTGGCCTGAAGCCCAAGTGCTTAAACCAGAATTAATACACTTTTAGAATAACAGACACGGAGACCTCAATCAGCAGTTCCCAACTTAGAAGGATGTGTAAGCTACCTGTTCTGCCACTACAGTGCAGACCACAAACCTTCTTAATGTAAAACAACTGGTCTGAAGCCCAAGTGCTTAAACTAAAAGGCTTAGAATGAGTTACACCAAGCGGTAACAAATACAATTGAGTACTTTTAAGATGACGCAAAAGCAAAATAAAGTAGGAAAAAACACAAATACAGTAAAAGCAGATAATTTATTTTTTTTTGAGTGAGCAAATGAGATGGGCCCAGGAGTTACAGGACAGAAACAAGTGCAAATGCAGGCCTTCAAATCAGAAAGTTGAGAGAGATGGAAGACCGCCCACATGGCCAATAACTACAAATTCTGGGCCAGAACCACTCCTTATGTGGTAGACAGGTTACCTGGTGCTTACCACTCCCACTGATAAGCTAGAAGGCTTCCCTCCAACACAGAAAGGCTTGGGGGGCTCAGAAGCTTACAAATAATCCTGGATACAACAAATCTGTATCTGGAACACTAATTACAGGAAAGGTAGGAAACAGGCTTACAATTTTTTTTTTTCAGAAAAGTAGCAAAAACAGTAGTAAAAACAATTCACATGCAGTGCAAGTTGGCACACTTGAGTATGTAGCAATATTAGTCCACACACAGTTTGAAAAAATGTAATTAAATTAAAAAAGGACTAAAAGCAAGTGCAGAAAGGGTTTATTAGGTAGAATGTGGTAAAGAGATGGGACTGGGGGAGTGTCCTAGATCAAATCTACAGTGGGGCGGGCACTGCAAAAGCCACCAAATTTAAACTACAACCAAGAACGGGGGTGGGGGTGAGGAAAAGTTTCAACAGAGATGTGAGGAATCAGAGTGCAAATTATAAAACCAAAAAAATGTATACTGATCTCTGTATATTTGCAGAACATAAAGACAACTGATATCTAAGCAACAATTTAGCTCTATAATACAGAATAATACAGAAAAATATACTCAGCTCTATATATTTGCAGATAGTCTTGTAAGACTGTCTCTCAACACACAGGTTCCACTTTAAATACAGGCTGCTGCTATTAAGTCAAATTAAGGGAACCTTGAGTTAACAACACACAAGCTATAGAAACCAAAATGGGGGGGGGGGGGGGACAGTTTCAACAGAGATGTGAGGAATCAGAGTGCAAATTATAAAACCAAAAAAATATATACTGATCTCTGTATATTTGAAGAACAGTAAGACAACAGATATCTAAGCAACAATTTAGCTCTATAATACAGAATAATACAGAAAAATATACTCAGCTCTATATATTTACAGATAGTCTTGTAAGGCTGTCTCTCAACACACAGGTCCCATTTCTGCAAGTTCTGTGTCAACTGTTGCCATTTCTCTTGATTCATGTCACTCTCTTACCTTCTATGATAATGATGCCAGACTATTGCGGTCTTCCTCACACAATCCATCCATCTTTTTGCCGAATGCCCACATTTCCTCTTGCCTTCTTCTTGTCATTACCAAATCTTCTTTACCAGATTGTTTTCTGCTTTTCTACGTGTGAACCCAAACCAGCATAATCTAGTCTCTTTGATTTTCTCTTCATTTGGAGCTACTTGAGCTTCTGCTCTGCTGTCATCATTTCTTTGTCTGTCCCACAGTGTGTGTCTAACCACCCATCTAAGGCACTTCCACCTCCATTATCTGTAGCTTTTTCATCTGCTCTGCCTTTACTTACCAGGTATCTGTACCATACAGTAATACTGGACTCATCAATGTTTTGTGCACCTTACTTTTCAGCTTCTTTGGAATTATTCTGTCATACAATATACCTGACACTCTGTGCCACTTGGCTGCAGCCTCTCTGATTCTAGCTTTGACCTCCTAATTCAGACTTCCCTTCTCTTGGACCACCTCTCCCAGATAATTGAAGCTGTTTACCTGTCCCACTATTTTACCTTCTATCTCAATTTTTATCTTCTGATTTCCTACATTTGCTGCCATTAAAACTGACTTATATGTACTCAGTTTCATCCTGTATACCTTCTGTTTTCTATTCCATTCCTCTTTCATTTGCTGAAGTACTTCTTCAGAGTCTGTCTGTAATGCCACATTGTCGCATACAGCAAATTTGCTGATGTGTTCCCTCTGACCTGTTTGCTAAGGTATTCCATCACAGTATGAACAACAATGGGCTCAGAGCTGTACCCTAATGCATACCCACTCCTACTGGGAACTTCTCTGTGAGTCTGAACACTGTCATTGGGTCCTTGTACATAGCCTGCACTAATTCTACCAATGATTTGAACCATCATAGGGCTGACCAAATCAGCTGATATCTTAAACCTGACATATTTTGTATAATTTTTATTGCTCTTGTGCCTGCTGATTGCTGGGCCACTTCCATACCCCATTTATTCACCTTCAGTGAAGTGACAGCCATGCACAGTGTGGCCATCACACAGGTAACCATACATTTTTTTTCCTGTTAAGCACCTAATCTCTTGGGTGGAAGAAGTACAACCTGCATCTTCATGGGGGTCACTATGCCTTCTCAATAATGGACATGCTTCCACGTGCCTGCTGTTGAGAGCTACTGCTTTCATATCTTGGTTAGCAAAAAGCACACCCTAGGACCACCTCCAAGCATCATTGCCTCTTCTTTGAGAGTTGGGTCCATATAGGATAAGTGCTATCACCTCCTCTCTCCCTCGCAGGATAGGTAGGCCCATCCTTCCCAACCCATCTCCAGCAGGTGCCTCTGCTGCTAATCAAACATGAGTAACCTAGTAGTTAATCATGGCTTTATCCCACTATGCCAATTAAGCTGACAAAACCAGCCATATTTGTCTATGCTCCATCCACAGAAAAAAGATGTTTCATTTATATGACGACTCTTTGTTAGTCCAGAAGCAATCACAACTGCAAATCATGTGAGAGTTCCTGAGTTAAATTCCCAGACAAGAGTCAGTGTTTAGTCTGTAAGTTAGCACATAGGATTAATGCAATCAGCTGTTACTGCACTGTTTCCTGAGTTACAGAATTTGATTCACTCAGCACCAATTTGCCAGCTGTGTGACCTTGAACAAGTCACTTAAACAGACACTGTTTTGGGAGATTGGCCTAGGCTTCTCAGTGATTTCCTGGACTGCATATTTAGCAACTCCCAATGAAGCTATGTGTTTTAGGGTTTGGAAATACACGGTAGTGGAAATGTTAGTGCCATCAGGACAGTTTCTAGGCAATATGATTCTCAAGAGATTACTTGAAAAAAGCATCCTGTTTCCCCCAAATTGTTCTATGTCTGGTGCCCTTTCACTCCCGTACTCATGATGGCCCTTCCTTTGGTATAAAGATGGCCTTGAGTGACATGAAATAATGAGGACAGTAGTGCTTTTGGTAGTGACAGAGAGAGGTGCTATGGAATTAGGAAGAAAGGAAATAACCATTAATATTTTATGACAGAGGTACGTCTTTAGATGGGAAACGATACAGATTTACTAGTGACAATACAATGGTCTTGGACAGTGCAGTATGTGGCTAATGGCTTAGCTGATACCATTCTACATTTGATTTTTGTTCCTTATTAAATGTATTTGGTATAGTCTACCATTAACACTTAAGTAAACACAGTCATATAACAAGAAATGTATATATATTACATTCCCTTTGAGCAAGTAGTGCAGGATATACTAGGAAATGTAACCTACCTGCATAATCAATTCACAAGCATAGAAGAGATGGACTATATTGCTCATTTTTAACTATTTGTTCTGTTTGGCCTGCTGTGCTATGGCTACAAAATCTTTCAGATTAAGACTCATTTAGCAAGGAATTGGATCCCTCAATGTAGTAAGTACTTGTTTTTTGTAGGAGACAGTTGTGTGAAGATTTCTGTGTATAAAAATGCAACCATCGATGGAGGTCATTGCAGGGGAAATTCCTCCTTGTGAAGTGCCGGAAGCTCAGAAGTGATTATATTAGTAAAGCGAGGAGTAGGGAGAAGCCCCCTGAATGGGTTATGGAGAGCACTGCCCCACCCTCAAACACAACTCCCAAATTCTGCTGCAAACCTTTGGTGTTTACCTTTATGTGGAATGTGAAATGCTGTTATTTGAGTTCATGTAAGGGAAAACAATCTATGGAGTAGTCTAACTTTGCAGAGGAAAGCTGTGCAAAGGTTTCTGAGTGTGAAATTGTACTACACTCAGTAAAAGTCAGTGCAGGAAAATGTCCTCTTTGGTATAAGTGCACTGACCTCAGAACTAATTATAGTAATAAATGGGTGCATGTAGCAACCCTTGTGGGTGTGTTGGGCTTTGCTCCACAGAGAAAGTACAGTTGTGTACCTACCATAAATGTAGATGTTTGAGTGTATTCACTGTTGCACTCATTACATTTGGGTTATCCTGCTGGCACGCTACCCGCAGTCGGCCCGAGTTCCAAAGTCTAGGTCCGGCATAGGTTGCTGTCGCCTACTCCCTGAAGTCAGTGTGCCAGGGGTATAAAAGATGCAGCCGACGCCATTTTCTTCAGTTTTTCTTGCCCCAGATGTCAGGTGCCCCTAAAAAGGTAGGCTAAATTATGCCAATAAGCATGCATACACAAAAAAACAACTTTTCCTTCATCTACAAGCAAATACACCACATAGGTTGTATAGAATAAAGAAGTACAGATAAGTCCCAGCAAGGAAAAGGGGGATGGTAGGAGGGTAACCCTGACTGCAAAAGTGAATACACTCGAACATCTACATTTATGGTAGGTACACAACTGTACTATGTTCATCGTGTTTCACTGTTGCAGTCATTACAATTGGGTTGAATCCCAAAGCTAAGGTTGGGAGACTGGCTAAATAGGATTAGGAGAGGCTATGAGGCCCTGCAGAACTGCAGTGGCAAAGTCTGCCCTGGATTTAGAGTAGAGAGGTAAGTGATAGTGCTTTGTAAAAGTATGCACTGAACTCCAAATTGCAGCCTCTAAGATGTCTTTGGTTGGTACTCCTCTGAGGAAGGCTGCTGAAGTGGCTGCTGCTCTGGTTGAATGTGGCCTAATGCCCTTAGGCACTGATTTGCCATGCTGTAAATAGCAGAAATGAATGCAGTGGCCTATCCACTTTGAAATAGTTTGTTTTGAGATAGGCTTTCCTTGTGATCCTGCAGCATATGCCACTAGAAGTTGTTCAGTCTTTCTGAAAACTTTGGTTCTGTCCAAGTAGAAGAGTAGCTGCCTGTGAATGTCCAAAGAATGCAGAAGTCTCTCACCCTTATTCTGTGGGTTTGGGTAAAAGGTAGGCAAATGAATTGTTTGGTTAAGGGCCACACTGGACACTACCTTAGGCATAAATGTAGGGTTAGTCCTTAGAGAAGCCCTGTCTGGATGGAAAATGATAAAAGGTTCCACAGCCATGAGTGCCTGTAACTCTGAGACTCGTCTAGTGGAGGTTATTGCTAGGAGCAGAGCTGTTTTCCAAGATAAGAATTTTATATCAGCTGCAGAGGCTGGCTCAAATGGAGGCAGTATGAGTTTTTCCAAGACATAGTTGAGGTCTCAAGCAGGTATTAGTGCTCTCCTTGGAGGTCTAATGTTTTTGGCCCCTCTGAGGTACTCCCTTAGCAATGGATGAGAAAAAATAGGAGGTTCTGTATTGTAATGAGCTGAAATGGCAGAGGCATGAATTTTAATTGATGAAAAGGAAAGGCCTTTATCCAGCATTTCAGTTATGTATTGCAAAATCTGAGGAATATTTGGAACAGTCGTGTCAATACCTTATGCCTGGCTCCAAGGACAGAATCTCTTCCATTTTTCTGCATAGGATTTTCTGGTGCTAGGCCTCCTGGCCTCCAAAATAACATCCATCACTGCTTTGGAGAGAGATGTGTCTTGAATGGCTACATTATCCGCCATGCTGCCAGGTTTAAGGTCCTGAGTTGGCTGTGCAGTATCTGACTGTCTTGTTGGGTCAATAAGTGAGGAATTTGAGGTAATGTCCAAGCTGGGCATTGAGACAAGCTCTTTAGGATTGGGTACCAGTGCTGGCGGGGCCAGTCTGGGGCAATCAGTATCATTTCTGGCTTCTCTTGTCTGACCTTGAGGAGTACCTTGGGGAGGAGAGGCAGAGGAGGAAAGACATATACTGTTAGGTTTTTCCAGCTGAAAGATAGAGCATCCACTTTCCATGCTTGCTTGTGATAAGTCCTTGTGCAGAATCTCTGTAGGTGGCAGTTGTGAGGGGAGGCAAATAGATCTATGTCTGGGCATCCCCAGTTCCTTGTTACCATGCTGAAGACTTGTGGATCCAATTTCCACTTGTGGGGATCCATTAGGTTTATGCTTAGTTCGTCTGCCAGAGTATTTATCCTTCCTGGCAGGAATTGTGCTTGCAGATGTACTTGGTAAGTCAGTGCTGTGTCCCACAAGTTCATGGCTAGTCTGCAGAGGGCGTAGGAATGTGTGCTCCCCTGCTTGTTTATGTACCACATGACTGTAGTATTGTCCGTCTTTATCAGTAGTTGTCCTGGATGAAGTTGATCCTTGAAGGCTGTCAGGGCATTCTGAACAGCTAGCATCTCTTTTTGATTGATATGTAGATGCATTTGACTTGTGGACCATGTGCCCTGAATACATCTTCCTGCCATATGGGCCCCCCAGGCATAATCTGATGCATCTGTTGTCAGTGTCTGCCTGGCTGTGGGTAAGGTGGATGGCTGTCCCGTGTTGAGGTGACAGGCTTTTGCCCACCATCGAAACTCCTGTTGCAGGAAGGGAATGAGGGTAATTATTGTTTCCAGGCTGTGGCAATGTTGAGTCCAAACACTTTTCAGATACCATTAAAGTTTCCTCATATGCAGTCTTGCATATGGAATTAGCAGTATGCAGGATGCCATGAAGCCAAAAGCCTGTAGAATTTTTCTTGCAGACAACTGGGTCTTTGTTGCCAACATTTTGAAATAAGTAGTCAGTTGTCTGTGTTTGTCTGGTGTGAGATAAGCTATCTGGGCAGTTGTATTTAAGCTTGCACCCAGGAATATTATCTCTTGAGAGGGTACACGCTTTGATTTCTTTTCGTTTACTGTGTACCCTAGATCTGTTAGTAATCTTTTTACAAATGCCAGATGCTGTAGTAGGATGTCCTTGTTCTCTGCTTGAATAAGGCAGTCGTCCAAGTAAGGATATATTTGTATTCTTCTTTGTCTGCAAAATGCAATTACTGGTGCCAGGCATTTTGTGAAGACCCTGGGCGCAGTAGATAAGCCAAAGGGCAGTGCAGAGAATTGGTAGTGCATTGAGCCAGCTATAAATTTGAGGTATCTTCTGCATGATTGTCTGATTGGGATATGCAGGTATGCCTCTTTTAGGTCTAAAGTCACAAGCCAAGCTTTCTTGCCCAGCATGGGCAGAAGCTGCTGCAGAGTTAACATTTTGAATTTTGGAATATCCAGGAATGTGTTTAGGATAAACAGGTCCAGTATTGGTCTCCAGGCTTTGTCCTTTCTGGGTACCAAGAATAGCCTTGAGTAAAATCCTTGTCCCTGCTCTTGCTGTGGTACTTGCTGAATGGCTCTCATGTCCATGAGGGATGAAACTTGTTTTTGTGCCTCTGCCCATTGATTGTGTGGCAGGTCTGGCATACCGTTTGGCCTTGGCAGGGTGTGAAAGTGGAACCTGTAGCCTTGAGATACAATATTTAAAACCCATTTGTCCTGGGTGATCATGTGCCAATTTTGTGAAAAAAGTGTAGTTTTCCCCCCAAAGGAGCTGCCAGATAAGTGCTTGGTGCTGGCAGGGGAAAGTCATTGAGGCTGTTTCCTGTATGGCTGTGATTTTTCCTCTCCGCTTTTGGAGGTAGAAGCACCCCATTGTTTAGGCCTGTATGAGCCTTGGGGCTGTGATCTGCCTCTGGGGTGTCTGTATCTGCCTCTTTGTGGCCTGTCTGACACTGGAAAGGACCAATTATTTGTAGGCCAGTTCCTGCTAAACCTAGGAGGATGTACCTGTAAGAAATCCTTCACTTTTTGCATAGATTTAGCTTTGTCCTCCATTTTCTTCAAGAGCTCTTCTGCTTTAACACCAAACAAGGTATCATGTTGTAATGGAGCATCTAATAGCTTTGCTTTAACACGATCAGGCAAATTCTGTTCTTTTAACCAAGCATGCCTGCTAATGACAGAACCTGTAACTGCGGCCCTGCAGGCGGCCTCTAGAGAATCAAAACCACATTGCAAAGTATGCTTTCCAACTTGTTCAGCTGCATGCAATAAATCCTGCATTTCCTTGCTTTCTGCACATTCTGAATTTGTCAACATTTTCTGTTTAAGCAGAGACATAAGATATTGCTGATATTTAAGCATATGAAACTGACAATTTAAAGCTCTTACAGCCAAGGTAGCAGAAGTATAAATCTTTTTCCCCCCATCTGTCCAGGGCCCTTAAATCCCTATCAGAGGGGAAAGGGTTTTTTGCAGTGGAAGCCTTGACCCCCTTGGGACCCTGAGAAATAGTTTCTGGGTCAGCAGCAGGGTTTTTGTAAATAAATTTATGAGAATCAGGAACCCTGTAGTATCTGTCTGGCTTAACAGGAGCTGGTGGTAAAGAGTCAGGAGACAGACCGGACTCTGAAAATACATCATCTACAATGTCTAAAACAGGAGGAATGGAAGGGGCCTGTGCTGGGGTAATAAAAGGAAATCTCTGAGCCTTTTCTTGGATTCTGAGTAATCCTGGCTCTCCCAATGGAAATGCACCCTCATAGTATGCAGGGTCTCCCCAAAAGAATAATCCTCAGGAGGTGAGGCTGAAGGGATAGATTCTTCAACATCAGAATCCTCATGGGGAGGAAGGGAATATTCCTGTTCAGAAGAGGAATCAGAAGAAATGGAAACCTGATCTGAAGATTCATATTCTATCTCTTGCCTAGGCCTCTTATCAGGAGAGGGATGGGAACCCCTGATCAAAGTAATTAGGTCTTCGGCCATTTTAAGCATCTGTTTTTTAGGCATGGAGGCCTGTCCAGGAGAATGCTGTACTTGTTTCTTTGTCTTTAGAGCTGCTTTAGTCCTTGCCTTTGAAGCTGAAGATGGCTTTACATAAAACTGTGTAGGCCTGAAAACACCCTCAGAAGCCGATGCCTGCTCAGCGGCTCTGGACCCATCTGAGAGAATAGTTTGCGAATGTCAAATACCTTGGGTTTCCAGTGGCCTAGTCGGCTCCACGTGGGAGTCGGAAGCAGCCTGTGGCTCTGAGGTAGTGGGCGTCAGGGGCTGCGAAAGTGCCTCACTGAGAACCGGCGAACCGGCGACAGGCCTAACAGAAGCCTCGTCGTCTGTTTTGGACCTCAGATGCCTGTCCTTTTCTTTTTCTTTGTGTTTTTTATCAACTCTGGTAGTCGGCTGTTCTGACGGCATTATAATATATATATATATATATATATATATATAATTGAATCTTCTGTCAAAGTAATGAAATGCAAAATCGTACCGACGCTTAATAGTGAGTTGGTTAAATCTAGCACAAAACCGACAACTAGCAACGTCGTGGTCAGGGCCTAGGCAAGGAATACAGCAAGAATGAAAATCCTTATGAGGTATTTGATTCCCACAAGAAATACAATTATTAACTTTTTCTGACATTGGTATGGAGCAAGAAAAAAGTTTCCCCAATGGGGTACTTAGCTTTAATGAAGACTTTGGATCTGAAATTCGAATTTGAAAATCTCAGGAGTCGGCCAACCGGCACTTGCAAACTGCTTTTGCTTAGGGCACCGCACGGCAAGAAAGACTGAAGAAAATGGCATTGGCTGCATCTTTTATACTCCTGGCGCACTGACGTCAGGGAGGAGGCGACAGCAACAGACGCCGGACCTAGACTTTGGAACTTGGGCTGACTGCGGGTAGCCTGCCAGCAGGATAACCCAATTGTAATGACTGCAACAGTGAAACACGATGAACATCTGAAGGCAACGGATTAGTCTGTGAACTTAATGTATTCACTTATAAGCAGAATTCAAAATGCTGTCATTTGAATTCACGCCAGTAAATTGTCTTTCTGTCCTACACACTCTCTCTCTCTCTCTCTCTCTCTCTCTCTCTCTCTCTCTCCTGTTACTATTTATCTCTTCTTCATTCTTATTGTCTGTCAGGTTTGGATAAATATTATAATAGCCAACGCATTTTGGTGCCACTGTCCTTAATTGTACATCTGTTAACATAACTTCCCTATACATGTGGCCATATCAGTAATTGACAGGTTTTTGACTGTGCTTATTAAAGGTTAGAAATTCATCTCTAACCCCAACCAGTACATCTAACCCCAAAACTCCACCATCCATTCACCTACATTCAGTAGCACAGTGCTGCTCTATCAATCCTGTTAAATGCAGCCATAGGCTTATATCCACTTCTTCATGGGAGCACATATGTTATTCCTGCTATTACACAATCAACAGAACTGAATAAACCACACACACTGTGTATGTGGCAAGCCTGTTCTTGAGACTTCCTCTCTACTCTGGTCAGATGGCCAGTTGTGGGAGTGGGGTATGTAATCAAGAGTCCAGAGGCCCACTCTTCTATTCTGGTAGTGGGTGAAGTCCATGTTACTGTAGCATTGAACTCTGGCAGACACTGCAGTGGTTATCTACCCTTATGGCACACTTAGTGTTACAACTGGCTTGCACATGTGATAGCAGCTCACACCAAAACTCCACTTGTGCATTTCATGACAGGAGAGTGGGCAATGTTTAAATATAAAAGTTTAAATCACCCCCAGCAATGCATGACTGAACTGTTGATAGAGTCTTTTTGCCTGCTGCCATACACATGCCGATAAAGACAGCTGTACCATGGACAATATGTGGTGTGTTTGGAGCAGATAAACAGAGGTTCTGCAGCTGGAAGCAACCATGACAAGCATACCACAAGGATAGCAACTATAGGCATAGAGAGCATACATAAATTATTAGAATAAATAAATAATGGTATTTCAGTTCCTCACAACTGGCTAAAGGGAAGTCTCTCTGTTGATCAGTGGCAGTGAAAAACATTGAGCAGCCTGCCTGCCCCTGTGGGAGTGGTTACAGACTTGAAACTGTAGTTTTATTGGCCATTTTGGGTCAATTCCAAACTCCTTCATCTTCCTCTCTTAAAACCCTCTTGTGTGCGTTTTTGTGCATAGCGCA
Organism: Protopterus annectens; assembly: GCF_019279795.1. Taxonomy (NCBI): domain Eukaryota; kingdom Metazoa; phylum Chordata; order Ceratodontiformes; family Protopteridae; genus Protopterus; species Protopterus annectens. The sequence continues at coordinate 311,662,104 of NC_056737.1, forward strand.
ACAGCGGGCAGCGCTGCCTAATTGGGTTTAAACTATTCCTGGCTCCACAAAGTCTGCTCTTCACTTTTTCCCTTAGAACTGCTCTATCTCTCAATTTAAACACCATATTCTCATTCTAAGGCCCTTCACTGGTCCAATTAAGTAATCCTACAAGTTAGCACTATTAAACCATAAGCACTACTTACTCTTATACTCTCTACGATTACCCTGTCCTCTATTGGTCCATCTTAAATTCAGTTTCCCTATATTACTCTAGCATGTCCAAAGGTCAGTCAATGGTTTTCTCTCCAGTCCAGCTGGTGAATCTGGGAATTCTGAGGCAATGTTACAACTGTCTCATGTACACGGACAACCCTCTCCTCCTTCAAACAGGTTCAAATATATGTGAGAGATGCAACTATTTAGCCAAACTGGAGGCTGAGCTCTCTCATCTCAAAACTGGTGTAACCAGTCAGGAGGAGAAGGTAACCTCACACAACACAATTCCAGTATCACATAGTCCCACCACATCAGCGAACCAAACACATAAATACACAAAAACATACTCGGGGGCTCTAAATAAAAATCTACCTAAGCAACAGAGACCTCCAAAGCAGACATTCAAGCAAACGCTACCTCAAAACAAAACACGCACAACACATAGCCCACAAAGTCTGTGTGCCAAGCAGCCACAGCCCTTAAGGCTGAATAACACACCTGATACTCTTGTAATAGGTGACTCTATTGTCAGACACACTGACGTCCCGCTCACCAGGCTGAATAAAGAGAAGGTCACGGTGAGCTGCCTGTCGGGTGCTAGGATCCGCCACATAACGCAAGCACTCAGGTCACTCCAAAGCAAATACAAATATGGCTCAGTCATTGTACATGCTGGTGTGAATGACCTGAGACGTACCTCCGTGGATTACATGAAAAGAGACATAGAGGAGCTCTCTGATCATGTAGCCCAGGCTGGTATGACCCTGACCTTGAGCAGCATCTTACCCTCACCTAGAATGATGCCACAGTACAAAGACAAAATGATCGATTTTAACAATTGGCTAAAATTTTGGTGTCATTCAAAGGGGATCCAGTGTCTGTCAGCCTGGGATGACATGCTCGACAAGCCACGTTGCTTCGCTAGGGATGGCTTGCACCTGTCACCACTGGGCTTTCGGATATTGGCAAAGGCTCTTGCCACCCCCATAGTGCCTTTTTTAGATAAGGCTCAAAAGTCAAACCCACCCCCATAGACAGCACAAGGAACAAGAAACTAAGGGTAATGCTGCTTAACGCCAGAAGTCTTAACCTCAAGATGCACGCACTCGAAGCTCTCCTCAGTATGGAGAACATCGATATCTGTGCAGTGACAGAAACCTGGTTCAAGGCTCCAGAGAGCACCCCAGCACTACCAGGCTATACCTCATATCATGCTTTTTGGCCCCAAAACCCAGACCGAACCACAAAAGGAGGGGGAGTTTCCATATTTATCAAGGATATCCACACCTCCAGGTTAGTGGCATTGCACGAAGTATCGGAGACCATCCATGTGCAACTAACAGTGGGCAAGACTGCTTTTCAGTTTATAGCATCCAACAGACCACCCTCTCAAAGTCAGGAATCCCACTTGGCTTTCATGAAAACATTGGAGAACATGAAGATCTCTCTGAACACCATTATATTGGGCAACTTCAACTACCCAAACATTGACTGGGAGCACTACTCAAGCCCCAGCACCTTAGCCCAAAGGTTCCTGGAAATTATAAACTCTAATGCTATGGAACAACTAGTCACCACTCCCACAAGAGGGGACAACATACTAGACCTGATCATTACCAACATGGGGACTCTATGCTCCACACCAGAAGTATATCCCTCATTGGTAAGATCAGACCATAAATTAATTTCACTGGATGTCCACATCCCGATCCCACCCCCAGCCCAGAAAACCACAGTGAAAAACTTCTCAAAAGCGAACTTCTCACTTCTCAAAACCGAAGTGGAATCCTTTAAGGCCCCAGGGCCAGTGGAAACTATGGCAAAAACTGCAGAATCCTATATAAATGCATTCTACGGACATCTCCAGGAATGCATGGATCATGCTATCCCAAACAAAACCAAGACCCAATCATCCAAAGGCAGGCGTCCAGTCTGGTGGACCCCTGCCATAAATAAACTGTACAACAGAAGGAGGAAGCTACTACATGATAGAGCAAAATCCATAATAGGGAACGCATCTCTGATCAGTACTAGCAAAAAATTATGATCCCTCATAAAATCCTCCAAGGCCAGCTTCGAGAGAAAAATTGCACAGGACACCAAAGACAATCATAAGGCTTTTTTCAGTTATGTTAGGAACCTGGGATGCAACTCCCAGACTTGTTCTGAGTTGATTCTAAACAACAAAAAATACACTGAACCCACAGACATCGACAATATCCTGGCAGACAGGTTCAGTGCAAACTTCTCCACCCCCCCCCCCAAAAGAGCAAGTATCTATCCCAGCAGTGGGCTGCCTCCCAAACATCTCTGATGCTCAGGTGAAGGCTGCCCTCTCCAAAGCAAAAAACACTGCTTCCATGGGACCAGATGGCATCCCAGGTTGCGTTCTACATGAACTCCAAGAGGAACTAATCCCTCAAATAAAACAGCTATACAATCTCAGCCTCACTACAGGATATGTGCCCACAGAATGGCGTACAGCAACAGTGGTCCCACTCCACAAAGGTGGAGCCTCTACGGACCATGGAAACTATCGCCCCATAAGCCTGACTAGCTTAGTCTGCAAGGCTATGGAGAGGATCATCATGGAGCTCATAAACAAAGACATTGGGGATCTACAGACACTAGATCCTACCCAGTTTGGCTTTGTCAAGGGCAGATTCTGCCTTTTGAACCTGGTTGACTTCTTCGAAACAGTCACCAAAGCCATAGATGAAGGGAAGGTAGTCCACACAGCCTATCTGGACCTTGCAAAGACATTTGACACAACACCCCACTCGGGCATCATAGATAAGCTGTCCAGCTTAAATATAAACCCCTATGTCACAAGATGGGTCACAAACTGGCTCAAAGACAGAACCCACAGAGTGAGAGTTGCTGGAGCCATGTCAGACTCGAAACCGGTCACAAGTGGCGTCCCACAAGGTTCTGTCCTGGGACCACTGTTGTTCGGTATATACTTTTCCGAGGTACAGGCAAACGTGGGAGGACTATGGCTCACCAAGTTCACAGACGACTGCAAACTGGGCGCCATAATCGACTCTCCAGCTGACACAAACATCCTTCAAAAAGGTCTCACAGAGACAGATATTTGGTGCCAGTGCCATGGTTTAAAGCTAAATGCCAAAAAATGTATAGTCATACCCTTTGGCAAAAACAATGTGCCCACAAATTACCACATAGGCGGAAACCCATTAAGTGCAGAGAAAGTTATTAGGGACCTGGGGACCCAAGTTGATAGCAATCTCTCCTTTGAAAACCACATTGCCAAAGTGGTTAGAAAGACCTTCTACATAGCCCACCTCATCACGAAGGGTTTCACATCTAGATCAAGATAGGTAATTGTGCCCCTTTATTCATCCCTCATCAGGCCCATCATAGAATACAATGCCCCTTTTGGGATGTACCTTACTCGACACCTGCAGCAATTAGAAAGACCCCAAAAGTATCTCACCAAGAGGATCAAGGGTCTCAAAAAGATGCCATATGCTGCTCGGTTAAAAGAACTCCAGCTCTACTCAGTTGCATACCGCCTACTTCGAGGAGATCTATGCCTGACATACAAAGCTATGTCAAATCCAGAATTAATGGACATGCTCCACCTCAGTAAATCTAAATCCCTTAGAGCCACACGCTCGAGGGACTTGAACCTCAGCACAGAAATAAATAGAACTTGCTGGAGGGACAGGTTCATAATCCAGAGGCTCCCTTCGCTCTGGAATAGAATTCCAGTTCATGTGAGGCAGAGCACCTCACTGAATCTCTTCAAGAAGAATCTCGATAGGTGGATGGGGGATCGTAGGTTTGTCCCAGGGATTACTCCCGTGTCACTATTGGACAGAGGCACAGTAAACTAAACCTTAAAAAGGGCACAGTATACTCAAATCAAGGGGTGGTGTAAGCCATACAGAATCGGGCTAGGCTTATAATTGCCCCAGGGCAGATAGCCTCGTATGAACCTATGAACCTATGAACAAAAGGCACTAATTGTGACTTAACCAGCTTAGTATCTGTCAGCAAAATTCACTTAATCTGTTATTCCACAATCATCACCTCTGCTGCAGGATAATTACTCCATTTCTAATAAGCATATTCTATAAGATACCTCCAAAAGGAAAACAATGAAGCAAGTTTCACACCCTCTTCAATATTTTGCATTTTTATTGTGAATGAGCACATCTGTTTTCATAGAATGCTGCAGATGTTGGGACACGTTTCTTTCACTTTGGTGGTTTTTACTCCTTGTCTATTGTGGAGTTAATAATTATCCCCATGTAAAAATGTTTTTTTTTTGTTACTGTTGACTTCAGTTGCAATGAATTTTATATGCCTTTTGTTACAGTTGATATGTTGGTTTCATTTTTAGTGTTTTTTGATGGTTATGACTTAATTCTGTTGTCATGTACCCCAAATTAGTGATAACATCAGTAGTAACAGAACATGTTTTAAATTGGATATGTGCTGAATGGTTGACCATTCATTCATCAAAACTGAGGTGCCTGGCATCACTCACTGGCAGTGCACTTGGCACTATGAAACAAAACTAAATAAAAGGTACTGTCGGCCACAATCCCTTTGTTATATATTTTTAACTGAACATCCTCTTACTTTTGAAGAAAGTGGACATTTAATCATTGTTACACTTGCTTTCACTGATGCAGTTTTGACCATGAACGTTTTGAGAATGAAAAGGCAACAAGATGAATGAATGCCCTTAATGTTTCCCAGACTTATGCTCTTTGAGAAGACACACTGCTCTATAACAGCTCACCAGGTTTTATAAATAGAAAGGTGGAACTCATTCCTTGTAAAATGCTGAAATGTAACCTTTATTTTGGATTTAGCCATGAAAAGTGGCAATGTCTTGCATACGTATATGGCTTTTGTATTTGGACCAGCAATAATAAATATGTAGAAGAAGAAGATGGTCAGACAACAGTAGGTAAATCCTAAGTGCTTGCTTATGTTAGGACTAATGATCTGAGTGCTGACACATCTTGGGGGGGGGGGGGCACAGCAGGCATCCATGACACTGTGGGTGCCTGCATGAGGGTGGGCAGCACTGAAATGTTTTATGAGATGCTGTGAGTGCCACAAGGAAACAGCAAAAGAAAATATAGAGTTGCAGAATGTGACAATTGGCTGAGGCAGCAATGATATGAACAGCGACATGGAGTGGACTGTGACTGGGGGGGTATATCAGGAACAGAGGTTCAAGGTGTTTGTCCACCTGCACCTAAATCTGCATCAAAAGCATGTTCTCAAGGGTGTGTTACACAAAGGTATTAAAGCCCTTTTAAATAGAAATGGTGAATGGGTGGGTAAGAGCATAGCAATAGTAAAGCTAGAAGGCATGGAGAGAAAAAGTGACCCAGCTACAATCTCTATGAATATAGGATCCACAAATCTTCAGGCACAATAGGAACATGCAAACGTGACCTAGGATACCATCAAATGCAGCACTGATGATAAAGAAAAGAAAACTGATGATGCTTTTCAATTTGGATTTTCAGGCAGCTGGAAAAATGATACATAACCATAGTTTACAGACTAAAAATAGGAAAAATATGGTAATGATAGTGATCAGTGCAAGCTCAGAATCAAAATTATCAGTTACTTTCATTATCTGGGTAGTCCACTACGTCAGTGGTCACTTTTTTCAGGAAAGAACTGGGGTGAATCACTACAAATTAAATGTAATATCAATAAAAGCAACAACGTAAATATAAACCAGGTCAGTAGGAAGCAATGCGACCATTGGATGTTAATCATCATCAGCTTTCTGACAAATAGCTGGGTGTTCCCTGGACATTTTATAGCAGACCTGAACCAATGGTGAGCATTCTGAAAGTCTAGTTCAGTACAGTAGAGTCAGATGCCAGCATGGTTAATGTATGGTTCTTTGTGGCACTTTACAGTGAGTCATAATCTGATGAGTCCATTCAAATTAATGGCTTCCACTGACACATTTTTTTAAATGTGACAGCCCTTTATACCCATTCAGCACATGGCTTTTCTCGCTGCACATCTAAACTAATATATCTAGTTTTGAGGCCAAAAAATCTTAAGAAAAGTTAAAAGAGTTGTCAATACAAGTTTGCTCATTGACACTGGCCTCATTGGATAGTGACTCACTGAAAAGTGATATGATCCAACAAATACCCAAATAAATCATACGAGCTATTATTTTTTTTTTACTGAAAGTACAAAATGGCAAATATATAAAAAGGGAGCGATTGAGTGCTTCAGTTAGGCAAAACCCCATTTCAACAATAAAATTATAAGTGAGTCATAGAATAATATGCATCAGGTGCATTACCGCATGATAACACTGTGATTGGATTCTAGTCTTAGAAAGAAATAGCTAAGAAAAGATATCATTAACATAAAGGATTATGACTGGGCCTCAGACCATAACCCCAAACTGAGTTCAGGCTCCTAGGTAGCAATATATTTCTCTGTGGTACATTTGTTTGGGTACACTTACCTGAAGTGACATTCAGCTGTAGAAAAATATGGCTGTTGTGAACTCCCTGTGGCAAAGAGAAGAATGTGGTGCCATGCCCACAATTTCAATAACCAAATGCTCAGGGAGAAAATAATGTCCATGGCCTCCAGAGCAACATGAGACAGCAGACAGTATGGCAGACATCATCAGCAGACTGGCCAGTGGATATGTCAGTGGCAGAGAAATGCAGTGCACAGTGGGCAGTGAATTAATAATTGGTGTATGTGGACCATTATCCCCATTCACATTGTCTAGGAAACATTACCTAAAATGCATACAGGAACATAAATGTGACCACAGTAGCATACAAGCTTTCCTCCGTGCTATAGCACACTTCTACATGTTATAATTACATAAGCTTGTACTGTACACTGAGCACAAAATTCATTCCTTCTGCCCTCATGCACTTGGTTATTAAAGGTGTGGGTATGGCACTGTGTGCTTCTTTTTGCCCATAGGGAATTCACAACAGCTATATTTCTCGGCAGAAGAATGTTACTTCAGCCGTGTGTCCCCAACTAGATGTAGCACAGGGAAATGCCTCTCTCCCTATGTGCCTGAACCCCTATCCTTCAACATTAGTAGGGGATTTAACATCTATGTACAACAAAGAGCTAACTTAAAATGTAACATAAACTCACACCGTCTTCTTGTTTATCTAGTGGTACAAGACAATACTGCACCCTTTTACACTTCTCTTTTTATCTATTTCAATTAGCCTCACACAGGCTACTAAGAATTAATGATATTATGTCAGCTGGCTCTCAAGAATGTACTCTCTAATTATTTGATGATACCCTTTATGTTTATTCAACAAATTTTGATAATTTACTTCTGCAACTCATAGACCATAACAAAGTTTTGCATATAAATGCAGACAGAATAGAAAATGTTCCCATTAATTATTATCCCACAGAACAAATCGGTAAGCAATATCTAAGTAGGATAAAACCTTTTCTTTTTTGAGTCTTTATCTTAACTTCAGGAAATTTGTTGAAATAATTGTGGCATAATTACTCATTAAATCAAGGATTAACTTAAAATAGACAATTCGTAACCTAGGCATCTCACACAGAATATGTGCTATAAACTGGTCTTATTACCAGTATGATGTATCTATTTCAAATCATTTCTAAATACCCAAATCAGAAGTGTTCTAAAAGCTGTATAAAGGGAGTAGAAAAACGCAGAGGTAGATAAATGTCCCCAAGCCAACAAATACATATCAGACACAAAGGAGGACACTTTTTAAAATATTTATACATGCTTTATAGCAACACAATTTTTAAGGGTTCTGTACTGCATGTGTATACCATATAGCACCGTGGATGTATGAATATGCAAACCAGTCTGTCACATTAATTAAAATATGGCACAGCTTATGTTTGCGCTGACTTCTGTAATACATCACTGCTGCGTGTGTTCCCTTCCACATTTTTTAACTTTTTGTAGATCTTCTCCCACCTCATTTTACTCCACTCCCAATTAGCTCTCCTTTCACCCTGCAGTGTGCCTTGATTGCAGAACACATTGAATAAAGCCTAGTTCTGCATTTAAAATATATTGCTTCATATTTTTTCACAAGGAAATAAGAATGTCAGCTCCCAATTATACAACAAAATCCAGGAGGTTTAGGATTTTTGCTTGGAAGTGTTTGCATAGGTATTTTATACCCCAAACAGACATTAAAGAATTGTTCCTCAGGTAGCCAGCAAATGCTTGAAGTGTGATGACAAAGAAAAAGGTCAACTAGAACATGTTTGTTGGGATTGTAATGAGTTGCCAGATCTTAAAACTTCTCTACAGAGTACTCAGTTATAAATATTGGGAGTGCAAATGTCTATAAGAAAGGAAATGATTCTTTTGAGCTGGCACACAGGATATGAATTGCCTAGACGCAGCAAGTCCTTATTAAGTTTGATGCTATTGGCTGCCAAAAAAGTAACTACTAGCACATGGAAATCAAAACTGTAACCAACAGTAACTGAATTGTTGAATATTGTAAAAAAGATAAAAAAAAATTGGAAGTGGGATATTTAGAAAAGGGAAGGGACAAATTACATCTAAATAAACAGAATTTGTGGGAAGAATACACGCACAATATTGTTCAGCAGAAGGGATGAGGATTAAGAAAAGGGACAACTGGAACAATTTATGTATTGTTGGAGTGAATGAGTTGTTATAAAGAACAAAAAATATGTCTGAAACATATAATGCAAGAACAAACATTGATGGTTTTTCTTTTCTATTAATGTATTTGTGTCTATGTTTTAAGTGATAAAGGTGTCCTTATTATGGCTTGATATTCACATGTAAGAAAAATGCAAAGAGAAGTAAAATCGTCCTGAAACTGAAGTTACTAGAAAAGATATGTGTTGGGTGAAGAAACTAAAGTTTCTTTTCAAGTAAAGATATTTAATATAATTGACAAATATAAAAAGGAGAAATAAGACAAGAACCCAAAGTTGTGAATGATAACATGGTAAAATAGCAGGTAAAAACAGCGAAGCACATCATTTTGTGATCAAGTAGTTGTAGGGAGGAAAGATAGAAGAAAGGGACAAAAAAAGATAAAATATTAGGAGGTCAAATGTTACAAAAAATGTTATATAAAATCAATGGAAATGACATAGTTGCATTAGTTGGACAGATTTGCAGGGCAATTTGAGAAAATGAATAATACAGTTTTTATTAAGGATGTTATTAAAAAGAGCAAAGAAATTTAGTAGAGAAATTAATAACAGATATTTCTGCAATTAAGGGCAAGGAAAAATATGTCAGACATAAGTCAAGCTAAAAAGTAAGTGAATGCCATGTTTGTTGATAGAAAACAAATACTATAGACAATAAAAGTGTAATATTTACCTCTGGCAAGATACATTAAAGGCTTGTGGGTTTATACGGGCATGAGGTATTATGATGGACACCCGCAACCCTGAAGGCAGTTTCAGCCTGCCACTCATGCTCAGAGGCGAGCATGTCACCCCATTGTGATATACTGTATCAGTGGCATGCAGTTTAAAGAAGCCAGGGAAGATGGTGGATGCAGGCTAGGCTAATAACATCGCTTCCCTAAATGCACATGAAGAGAATTACATACTTGGGCTGGCTAGTGTGCTACAATGCAACATAAAATTCTGAGTAGCCCACTGACTGAGAGGTGTGCAGCAAGCAAAGAAGCGCTAGCAGTACTTGTGAGGATAGCTGCTGAAGTTAGACAAGGATCATCATACATTCAAAGTGTCATTCAGCCACTGGAGTGACTATGCTGCACAGGTAGAACACCATTTGTCCTTTGCAAGTATGTCAATGCCAATCAGGCATCTAAAGAGAAGGTGTGTTAAACATGCACATACATATCAGCATGGTTAGGAATCACCTCACATGTGTGGAAAGGAGCTACATACACCATTACAGAGACTTCACATCACTCTCCAGAATGCAGAGACATGGCAGACATCATGGCAGGTATTCTCTGTATGATGTATGGTGTCAGTGCTGTAGGGCATCAGGGGAGGTTCCGTATCTCAGTATCATATCAACTATCTGGGCAGTGTGACTGCATGTTCTTCATGTTTGGATGTCTTGTAGATTAAACCCAGGGGTTGTGTCCACCAAGAACCAAATCCCTCTATCCTCAAAAAGCACAGAATAATCACAGATGATGAGCCTTACAAATTGTCAGTACTTGTTATGTTACCCCCCCCCCAGAAGAGATCTGCACATGAACATTGGAGGTGAGGCCTTGCGGATGGCATATTGAAGGCCCAGGCCCTTTATGCCATGAAATGACCAAGTTATGCCCCTATTTTGAAATGCTTTTCACATAATACTGAAATGAAAATCTGAGAATCCCTAATGGAATTAATTATATTACTTACCATGCCTCAGATTTAGGTGTTGAGTGATTATGGGAATTTTTGAGATCACAGAAGGGAAAGCTCTTTCAATTCCTAGAAGTGACTGTGGCTAATGAGTGGTATGTACTGATGTATTCCCCATGAGAAGATAACATGTCATTTGTGGAGAAGATAACATACAGATTTCTTTATTTTAGTATGTGAAAACAGTGTTCATTGTATTGGAGGGATACCAGACTGAGTAGGTATCATGCCTTGATCAAGAAACCTATACTAAGGATGTGTCTTCCAGAGTCTCATGCAGCATGAATCAAGGTTAGATATGCACAGTGGCTTGACATAGTTGTTGATTTTTTTTTTTTTAGTAAGTTTAAGTAGATTACATTTCTATTCAGAGCAGCAGGAACACTGGTGGGTATCCCTTATGCTGTAAAAGAGTTAATGCCTACAATTTGGACCCATTCTAATATCATGCAGTGTAGATATGGGGCTTAGATATAGTACACAACATCCAGACTGGGTGGAGTGTGAGATTTTTTTAACTTCATTATACACCAGTAAAACTTACTTTTAATGTGAAGAATGGTATGGTTTTCTGTATTTCAAATGCGGAACTCTCTGACAGATTGATCCTCCCCCAAGTCCTGATATGGAGGATCTGGCCCAAGAGAAATGGAGTCTGACCATGTGGTTTACAGGTTCATAGGTTAATAATAGGCTGTTGATTCAGTGGACCATCTGTAGCCTAGCCACAAGATCTCAATTAGAAATTACCAAGACATGAATTAATACTAAACCCTATTGGAATGTAGTACATTATACCTAGTTTTGACTTTCCATAAGGGCTTTAGGGGCCAAACCAAGGGATGCAATTGCAGTTGCCCATCCAGTCCTGCTGGGTATGTTTAAAAAAGGGCTGGGGGGAGGGGGTTCAATGCTTTATATCCAAGAAGAGTCTGTTCCACAAAAAAGGGATTCTCTCTGACAGAAATATATTTCACAAACAGATCTTGTTTATGTTTTGGTGGAAGTTTAGAGTTCATGTGCAGGTGTTTAGACAATTATTAATTTTGTGCATGTGTAGGAGGTTTCATAGGACTCAGTTCTTTAAGCGTCTGCATGCCAGACAGAGGACTTCTCTCAAAAGTCGATAAAAAATGGAAAATAGAGAGACAGAGCACTTTAAGGCAGTTGTGATAGTGAAGGGAAGACATGCCCTTAACTGACTTAGAATTAGAAAATATAGCCTGGTGATTAGTCTGGATAAATAAAAAGATTTTTCTTACAACAGTGGACACATGGAGGTCAAAGGCCAGTTTGTTTATGAAAGCACCCAAGTTCCTAATGAAAGGGTCAGTTTTGAAGGAGGATGTCACCTATGTGATAAGAGCATGAGTGCACAGGTTTGCAAAAAACACACAAAGATACATTTCATGGCAATTAATATGAGTCCATATTCCACAAATCACTTATTAGTGTTCGTTAAGGCTCTCTTGAGAAATTTGAAGGTCATTTGGAAAATTATGGTAGTTCCATGTTTGCAATCATCAGCAGATTTTATCATCTACAGGTCTTTGGTGTGAGCTTTGATGTCAGTGAAGTATATACCAAACAGGAGTTGCCCTAGGACCAGTTCCTTGAAGGCACTGCTGGTAACTACTCTTTTTAATGATAGTGTGTCCTCAACACTATTAGAATGGGTTCTGTCAGTGAGACAGTTTCCTATCCAGTGGGTAATGTAGGGGTTTATTTCTAATTGGATTACATTATTAATAATGCCAGAATGTGAAATGGTATCAAAGGCTTTGGTCACGTCCCAGTATGCAGGGTGGACTGATTTGTCTGAATCTAATGCCTCAGTGACTTGTTCAAAAAAGTACACCAGATTTACAAGGTAGGATTTGCCTTTAACTGACTCAAATTGGTTTTGATCTGAAGAGTGGCATGGAAGACTGCCAATGTTGTGTTAATTAGTTCCATAACGATGTACTAATATGCTGTAGAAAGACTTGGGGAGATAGGGGAGTAAAGTTTGAGTTGAATTTGTCTCGTAGTATGTTGGCTATTTCTTCAGGGGATGAGTATTTGGTGTTATTTTGTATAAACACAGGGCACTGCTGAGAACTGTTTATCCTTGCACACTTCAGGAAGGACATAATGAGTAGGTGAACTGAAGAGATTAAGTGAGGACGAGCTTTCACTGAACGAGCAATAACGGCCTGTAATACTGCTACCACAATGCTTAATAATACAGAGATCCTGTCTTAGAACTGGTCCAGTCGTTGCATTTGCCTAAAACTAACATACTCAGAAACAAGTGCTTTCTGTTGGGGGGGGGGGCACTCTGTCCCACAGGCCAAGCTGTACATGTCCCCTTCTTTGCTATACACTACTCAGGATCAAGACATATTGAAGAAATTAATGTTTTTAATGATGTGGTAATTTACAATAACCAAGATTTGACACACCATGCTTAACAATTTTCAAATTCAGCAAACGCAATCAAAGTGAGCAGTAAAATGAAAGTCTATCACACACTGAATGCCGCATGCAGATTTTTGATTTTACCAGCTGCCATTCATTCACTGCACACTGTCCATTAGCTAAGAGCAGGCTGCAAGGCCCACCAAGCTCTTAAAGATCTTACTGCCTTTAGCAGTGCAGTAGTGTAATGCTGGTAAATGAAGTAATGAGTGTAATCATGCTTTGGATTTGTAACTTTAGCAGTAATAACAAATGTTATTAAGATATTTCATACTAAAGTCAGATACATGTTGTAAAGGGATAAAACCCCGAGTACTGTGCAGGTGTCCAAGTTCAGCTAGTAGATCAGGTGTGCCTGTAAGAATCGGCAAAGGAAGATGAGAGTTAGTGGCTGCTGCCACCTTACCCATTTTGGGGAGGAAGGGCGGGAAGTAGATAATGGTGTACCACACATGTGACACCTAGGGAGAACACTATATATTCAACCAGTGGAGATCTGAGCTGACCAAGGTCACACCACCATAGTGCAATCAAACAGCCAAAGGAAAACTAGTGTGCAAAGGCATGCATCCCTAGGGAGATAGGAACTGTGAGGTCAGAGGAGCCAGTGAGAGGGGAGGGATACTCCCAAGGTGAGAGGGTAGGTTACCTCCCAAGAGCAACAAGCTGGACTTCTCCCTACCACCTGATTCTTGCAGAAGATGAATGGATGATAGGAGTTCCCAGGCAGGGTGAAATGGGCCATAGGGCTGTAACCTATTTCAGGAATACTTGGTTGCCATTCCACCAAGATAAATGGGCCATCTGAGCAAAGACAGAGGAGTACTGTAGTGAATTCCTGGACATAGTCAGATGAATCAGTTTTTAATGTTGGTCAAATAAGCATTTTGCATCCAGAAAAGTAATTTCTTAGTTGTAGAATAGATACCCCATTATGGTATGAGATTTTCTACACATTTGTTTATGATGTAGAACCTTAAAGTACACTAATACCTTGAGTAAAACACAGGCTGCACAAAGAAAATGAAGAACTTATTGTAGGTCTTATAAATACAAGGCATTGATTCTGATAATAAACAGATTAATAAAGTGTACCTTAAGGCACTTAATAATACCAAAGAGCTTCTCTACTGCTGACAGATGTCAAACATAAGCATGGTGCTATTAAGAACTCATTCAAGCACAGAGTATACAGCTTGCCACAACACATTATGTTATTTCTACAGTAAAATTAATGTTATAAATTTGTCCATTTTCTGGAGCTCATTCAAAATGCATGACAATAATGCAATGAACTATGTTTCAGAAATAGCAGAAACATCATAAATACTTAATTTACTCTGAGCTGAAGGGGGATCCCAAGGCTTAAGGCTTACAGAGGTATCTGTCAGAGTTTCTCAAACCACTTTTCTTAATATGATTGTTATTTTGCAAGTGTAAAAACTTTTAATTATATTAAGAGTCTAGGCTGTATTTTTAGCCACAGGAGGAATTTGATAAATGATTGCATTTTTGTCAGAGGTCTGAGATCTGTTGTAATACTGCAAGGCATGTGCTCTTATACGCAGCTTCCTTCTCATAAATTTCCAATGTATTAGAAAAAGCATCAGCTAAGGAGACATAGGCATAACCACAGAGGGGTCCGAATGGAGAGTTGATAAGTTCAGCATGAAAAAAGAAGAGTAGTATCGCTGGAACTAAATTAATTCCCAGGTCTTGCTGAGTAAGTCATCAAGACAGCACTGATATATAGACTGCATTTTTATCTAGCAAATATCATGGTGAGAGGTACACTCCATCCATCCATCCTCAACCCCTTTTCCCATTTTGCACATGGGGTTGGGGTGTCACTTCCACAGTGACAATCATCTCGAGCCAAGGTTTACACCACCAGATGGCTAGCCCTGTTATGGTATTTTATTCGCGCCACTCACTCACACACACACACACTCTCACCTATGTCCAATTTTGAGTGTCCAGTCCACCTACTGTATGTCTTTGGAATGCGGGAGGAAACTGGAGCACCCAGAGGAAACTCACATGACTGCAGGGAAGACATGCAGACTCCACACAGAAGGCACTCCAGCTGAGAATTGAACCGGAGGAGCTCTTGCTGTGAGGTGACAATGCTAACTGCTGCACCACCATGGCCACCCAAAAGAAAACTGGTTGCACAGGTCCCAGGTTAAAAAAAAGTACCTAAGCCTGGTGTGCATACTTGTGCCAGGACTGGAAAAATGGCAGTGTAGAATCCTCAAGACATGAAAACATTCCTATAATGGGGTTATCCCAGGCCCAGAGGGAGGATGCCCTCCTCTCCACCCCATGGTAGAAGGAAGTGGTAGTCCACAAACACAAGCCTAAAATGAGCCAAAAAGGTAACAGAATGGCTCTTAGAGGATAAGGGAGAAATTATTTACTGTTACTATGATGCAAGAAGGCCAGAATTTTCAGATAGAAGTTATTCCGACAAATTAAGAGAATAATCAGAAGAAAGAAAATACTTGCACAAGAAAAACTGTCGGAAGTTTCAAATGAAAATTTGCATTCATTAATATAGCAGATCAATAAAAAACATTCCACGGATGAAGAAATGTTGGGCCACCTGGTAAAACAAGCAGCAGAGGAAGTGTGAAAATATAACAAAGAAAATCCAGAGATTTTTGAAAAGCTATAAAAAAGAAGCACGGGCATGGGAAAGAAAGATATTTGAAGAGAAATACAAGCAAATGCATCTGGATATGGAAAAATTCAAAGTTCCAAAAATAAGAAAACAAACAGGAAATATACAAACAGAGGATTAGCAAGGAAGAAGTTAATCCATGACTTCAGTTTCTATTTATCTGCAAAGTGAAGGATTTAGTGCAGAATATCCAGCACAGGTAATGTCACACCATCATGGAACAATGAGCTCTCAGATTAAGGAGCAGCAAGTGCAGCTGGAGGTATCTGAAGAAGTACAGACATGAGAAAGATAGATCTAGCAATATTTATGCAAAAGATTAAGCAAAACTAAGCAATATAAAAATGTGGCACCAAAGATATTTGAAGAGAAACAGAGGCAAAGGCTCCCAGACATGGAAAATTTCACAATACAAAAAAAAAAAAAAAGAAAACAAAGGGAGAAAGTAGAAGAGAAGATTAGTAAGGAAGACACTGAGCAAATTAAACTGACTGAGGTTATGGTTTTATTTCCAAAGTGAAGGAATTAGTGTAGAAAATCCAAAACGTGTAATGTCACAGTATGATGGAACAATGAGACCCCAGACTAAGGAAAAACAGGTGGAGCAGGAAGCATCTGAAGACTTGCCACATGGTGATGCTCTACAGTCTTATGCAGGAGACAGGTACCAATGTTCATTTTAAGTTTGTACAGCAAGGAAAGAAGCAGGAAACAGTGTAAAATCGGATGCAGATAATGTTGTGAGGTGATGGGCCGATGAATTCCCATATGAAGGAACTGCAGATTAGCAGGGTGCATCTGAAGAGGAAAGGTCACAGGAAGATGTTCTGGAACTTTCTGTAGAATGCTCGCAAGAAATGGAGAGCAAAGAAGGTGATCTTAGTCTAGAAGAAAATTATCCCAAGGAAGAACTGCTTGATTTAACAGAGATGGATAGACATATTAAGATCAATGAAAGAAACAGATTGCAGAAAGTAAATAAGACCCAAAATGTTAGAAGTTTGGTAAAAGAGGTAAACAAAGTAATTAGGACTATTAAGATAAATTATTGTGATATAACAGAACTAAATAGAATATACTACAGTTCAGCTAAATTAAAAACAGATAAGATCGTACCACAAAAGCATATAGCAATAAGGGACAGGAAAGGGAAAAATACTACCATGTAAGCATTCAATAGAGAATACCATAAAGCAATTAAGACAAGAAGTATCACTATTAGAAGAATATAGAAGAGGGAAAAGATCATCAAAAATACTTAGAAAGATAGACGTGGTAAAAGCAATGCATAGTATCAAAGCAGACCAGGATCTATTACATACCATTGCAAATAATAAATTAAAAATGTCATCACAGCCAGCAAAAACTTAAAAGATATGCAGGTAAATATAAAGAAAAGTACAAAATAAGCAATTTTCTTGATGATCAAAAAAATTTATAGAAAACTTGGAAACAAAGTAAAAGGAATAGATACACAACCAAAAAAAAGAAGAAATAGGCACATTTTGGAGACATTTAAGTAGACCCCGTGGAACATAAAAAAGATGCTGAATGGATAAAAAAACATAATGCAACAGTAAGGATTTCTAATGAATGAGATATGAAATAGAATGAAATAATGGTCAGAGAAGTTTAAATAAAATTAAGTAAAACTCCTAATTGGAAAACCCTGGGTACAGATGCAGTGCCTAACTTTTGGCTAAAAGTATTAACATATTTGCAGAAAGATTTAGCCCTAAGTAAGAATCAATTATACATACATCCTGAACTGACACTAACCTGATTAACAACAGGAAAAATGATACTCCTCCTTAAGAGTAAACCTGAAAGCCATCCTAAAAACTATAGAACAATAACCTGCCTTCCAACAATATACAAACTATGTACTGGAATTGATGCTGACATAGTTTATAGTCATTTAGAAAAAGTCAGTTATGGCAATAGATCAAAAGGGTACCAAACAAGTCATATGGAACAAAGGATCATTTGCTATTAAAAAAAAGTGAATTGTAAAAAGGAGAAGAATCTAAGTATGGCATGGATAGATGGATAGATTATAAAAAAAACATGTAGGCAAAAATTTAAAATTCATGGATAAATGAATGCTTACAGACGTATAAGGTACACCCTACATAGATTAGACTATGGTTACAATTTGGGTCCCAGAAAACAACTGTGTTTAAAGACTTTCTCATCTACTTTTTGTGGATGACTTAAATCTGTATAGTTCATCAGATGAGGAGTTGAAAACATAAATGCAAGTGGTTAAAACTTTCTCAGATTATATAATAATGTCATTTGATCTTACTAAATGTGAAAAAGTAACTTTTAATGCAGGGAAACTGCAGCACCAAGAAAATGTCAGTCTGGGACAGGAATGTGATATAAAGGAACTTGAGCAGGAGACAGTGTATAAATATTTGGGAACTGATGAATTATTGGCAATAAAATATGCAAGAGCAAATAAAACTCAGTAAGGAATAATTTAGAAAACTAAAACTGATACCGAAAACTGCTTTAACATCTATGAATAAAGTCCAGGCTCTAAACCAATGTGCACTTCTTTTTCTAACTTGCAATTTTATTTATTTATTTATTTATTTATTTATTTATTTATTTATTTATTGACATTTGATTACTAGGAAAGTCCGACTGGGTAGAAGCCTATTTTCAGCTCTTGCCCAGGAGAAAAGCTCCAAATTATTACAAAACATTTTAAGAACAATAATTTTACCATCTACAAAAATAAAAGAAAAACATCTATAGTTTAAATAATTACAACAAATTAGTAATAATATAAAAACATTGGTTAAGAATTGATACAAGGTATATGACCAGCATTTAATATTTACAGAAATTTTAGACAGTTCTAGAGAAGTTAAAGATAAGTGAGTCTAATGCAAACAGGAACTGCAATATGAAGTGAGGGAAAACAGGCTAATGTTGTATTTAGAAAGATAGTCAGGGAACAGAATTTGATAGAAGTAAGTTTATCCTATTTTTTTGAGGAAGAACAAAGACAGATTTTTGCTAGTATGTATATCAGAGTGGTTTTGAAACATGGGAGTGAGGGTATTGACATGTTGGATACAGGTAACGGGTTCCAGGCCTTAGCAACTTTGTACGAGTACAGACAGTGCCCAACAGATTTGATAGGTTTATAAACAGACAGAGTTTTTGGTCACTGGATCACAGTGACTGACTGGGAACAAAGTTGTGTAGAATGTTTTTTAGTGCTGGGCATGCAGATGGATGCCGGATAATTTTATATGTGGTAAGAAGCTGTATATGTTAGTTGATGAGGCAGTTCTAACCAATTTAAGCTTTTAGTGCAATACAGTGGTAAGTCCTGAAAATTGTATTTGCTGCAAATTTAGTAACTTTGTTATGCATTGCTCAAGTTTTTAATTTTTGTGAAGACTGGAGGTTAAGAAGGATGGGAGCACCTTAAAAAAAGTGTGGGGAGGAGATAAGTAGCGGCAAGTGTAGTTTTAGTTGTGTCTGTGAGAAAGTAAAGCATCCCTATTTTTTGATGAGTTTTTCTTGTACAATTTTGTATATGCAGGTTGAATGCAAGCTATCATCCATCCAATATCACCCCTAATAATTTTTATTTATTTATTTATTTATCGGGAAATTCCAACTGGACACAGGTCCTTTTTCAGCGGATGCCCAGGGAGAAAAGCTCCACATCATGTACATGATAAATAGAGATACAAAGTTGCAGCAATAGTAAACAACATTACATTTTGTTGGTTTTAATACAATAACAAGACATTGATTATCAACAGTATATACAGTAAATGTTGCAAATTAAGATAGTTTCTTGTTGTTTATAATATTAGTAACAAAGTTGTCAGACAAGATTTTAAAGTATGTAAAGACAACTAGCTATTTCTGTCTGTGGTTAGTAGTGGTGGTAGTATAGTTGGGTTAAAAGTCTAGGTGGGAGGGTAAGGGTGGAGGTGTTAGTCTGGATTAGAACAAGGACAAAGCCAGTGTAAATTTAAGTGGAATTTGAGTGCAGTCTTGAAAAGGCTGCTGGAAGGTAGAGTAGTTATAGAGGGTGGAAGATTGTTCCAAAGTTTAGATATGGTACATGAAAATATGGCTTCTCCTGCTGAGTTTTTGGGTTTGATAACAGTGAGTTGATTTTTGTTGCTTGATCTTAAGGGCCTAGTGAAGTGATAGGGTTGGAGAAGGGTTTGAAGGGAAGAGATGTTATGAGGGTGGTTAATAAGTTTATGAGCGAGGGTGAGTTGATTAAAGTGAAAGAGTTGTGGGAGTTCTAGCCAGTTTAGTTCTTTAAGGGTTTGCTATAAGAGCTGACTTCATTGGTTGTATTATCAAGAGAGTCTTTAATTTTTTTTTTCATGAGAGAGAGATTTGAGGGAAAAAAAGTAGTAGTTTGGTCCTTTTTGGGTTGAGAATGAGTTGTGAGTTATGAAGCCATGTTTCAGTAGCTGCTAAAACTTCCTGAGTAATTCTTTGGAGGTGTACCATGTTGTCAGATATGCAAATGATAGAGGAATTATCTGCATATTGTATTGTATTGTATCAGGGTGCCCTGTTGTATGGATGTATAGAAGGATGTTGGTGAAAACGTTAAAGAGGAGTGGACCAAGTATAGAGCCTTGGGGTACACCGGTGGTGCTTGAAGGTAAGGAGAGAGCTCAGAATACCATTTTACTGACTGATACCTATTGGGAAGGTAGCTTTTGAAACCATAGAAGGGTGGGCTGAGAGAGACCTAGTGTAGACTTTTAAAGTAGACATTTGCTGTGACAAACTGTGCTGAAGGCTTTAGACAAGTCTAGAAATAAGGAAGAGAGTAGTTTGCCGTTATCTCTAGCTTTATTGACAGTATCTGTGTAGGTTAGAAGGGCAGTGCTAGCACTATGGGAAGAATGAAAGCCATATTTTGTATAGGATAGGAGTTCTTCCTGCAGGACATAGTGTAGCAATTGTTTTTGAATACATTTTTCAAGTATTTTGTTGAGGGGGAATAAGACTGATGTAGGTCTAAAGTTATTAATGTCTGTTGAATTTCCTCCTTTATGCAGAGGGATAATGTGTGGCTTTTTTCCAAAGAAAGGGAATGTGGGATTCCTGGGTTGTCCTATTTATAAAGATTGAGACAGGATAGACAATGCTATTGGGGTGACTGACTAGCTCCAAGAGGTACTGGATAATTTGGAAAGGAAAACAAGAAAAGTTTTTCGTGCTTATTAAATGACGCATAAAAATCAGTGTATATCAGGATTATATATTCCTTATTTTGAAGAAGGAATGGGCCTCCTCAAAATTGATTATATGTATAGATCTGCAGTAGTAAGACGTGGGACTTCATACAAATTTGCTGACCTCACCAGATCCAAGCTTATTAAAAGTTTAAAACATGAGGAGAAGACACCTAAGGCAGCAACTGAATGTGCCAAAAAACAAAAGAAGAAACATAAGGGGAATGATCAGATGAGAAGGAAAGAAATGTGGAAAAAGGTATAAGTATTGTGACAAGTATAGAGATCTCCTGGACAACCTCATATCAATTAGGATTTGACACAGGAATAGTTAAGGAAAGGTAAATTGACAACAAAAAATAATGGTGGCCCAGGATAGTGGACTATGTATATGTTTGTTTACAAAGTCCATTGACTATGTGGGAAAAACAGACAGACGTAGGTTCTGTAAAAAAAGAAGTGGAAACAGTCACACATCTTGTTGCTGAGTGTTATACTCTCATGGCAGACGGCCTGTATACTGAAACCCACAATAAATGTGGCAAAATTGTTGCACTGGAGGTTGCACAAACACTACAATATGGAAGTGGTTGAGAAGCATTGGAAACAGAACCACAAAGCACTGGAGAAAATGATGAAGTTTATATCACATGGAATCACCCATTACCAACCGTTCAAAAACAGATGCAAGAAAGACAGATATAGTGGTCCAGAAAAAAAGACAAAATTGATCATTGAAATTGCTATACCAGGGACTACACTGTCTTATGTACAGAGAAACACAAAATCATAAAATACCAGGATTTGCAGGCAGAAATGAGAGCAATGTGGAAGAACGATACCTAGACTGTTTCAGTAGTAGCAGCAGCAACAGGTCTAATAAAAAAGAGTTTACAGTTGTGTTTAGATATGGCGGCAGTGGTACAGCGGTAGCATTGTTGCCCCACAGCAAGAGGTTCTCCTGTTCGATTCTCAACTGGAGTGCGGGGAGTGCCTTCTGTGTAGAGTCTGCATGTCCACCCCACGGTTGGGTGGCATTCGAAAGACATGTGTAAATGGGCATGCCTTCGTTGAAGGTTGGACGTCAAGCTGGCACCTCAGCATTCGTGAAAAACCTACTGCCAATCTTTAGCGGACCGGAGTTCCGCTGTGGCGACCCCTAACCGGGAAAAGCCGAAAGACAAACAAACAAACAAACCAATACATGCAACTCTATGTTTTGTTGAAGAAGTCAGTTCTAGGCACATTGCAGGTCCTGTGAAGAACACTTTTGCCTGACATCAAAGATTGAAACAATACTAACTTCATGAACTTTAATCATACAGTGAGTTAGGAATGGGGTCCATTCCCATCATGCATTAGAAACTCAAAAGACTTGGCAAAATTAAACTGTAAGAATCCACATAATGAAAAGGATATTTACATATGTCTCACATTACCAGGCATTATGAATGTAAATTTTCCATATTAGTCATTAAATTATTTTATAAGAGCTAATACATGGCATTTTTCAGTTTGAAAAACACACCAAATCCACGGAAGAATCAGTCAGAACCAGATGGAAAAAGATATATATACCACGTTGAGTGAAATACAGCCCTTCGGCTCGCAAACCACATGATTCCAAAAATTGAAATGTGTCCACTTTATTGACAGTTAAAACCAGCCTGTATGGCTCAAAAAATAACACAAAGTAATGCAAGTTGAGCGTGCTTTCCCTTTGTTCAAATACAAAGCTTCATCATAACTAAAACCCTCACGTGGCCCACTTCAATATATAACATCTCTAATCAATTAAGCTATCAGATCAATTAAATAATTATTTACAGCTGTGATAATATAAGTGTTATTAAAAGCCACAGTACCTACAATCTAACTATAAAAATTATCTTGTGTATTCACCTAACACAGTTAACTGTTCATTACCAAATACAACTGTATAAATATATACCAACCATACACCATGTCAGGTTTAAAACTTTCCATCTATATGTATGCATTCAAAAATGTATTGCCAATAAATGTTAAAAGAAATATATTACAGTACAGAGGAGAAACACTAAACATATCTAATATTAAATTATAAAAATGACATTTTTTACACAATTAATTTTGAGAAAAAGAGGGAAAAGAATGAATTGATGTTATCACTGCCTAAAAATAATGTAAATACTATTAATATTATACTCCTATACCATAAAAACTGTAAATTGCCATACATATATTACAGTAATAAAAATGTATATGTATATGTATGAATGTGCAAAGAAATAATGTTTAAAAACATATACTAATATATAAATACACCCAAATAAAATCGAATGAACTAGCCCTAGGTCCTGTGCAGAACACTTTTGCCTAACATCAAAGATTGAAACAATACTAACTTCATGAACTTTAATCATACCCTGAGTTAGGAATGGGGTCCATTCCCATCATGCATTAGAAACTCAAAAGACTTGGCAAAATTAAACTGTAAGAATCCACATAATGAAAAGGATATTTACATATGTCTCACATTATCAGGCATTATGAATGTAAATTTTCCGTATTAGTCATTAAATTATTTTATAAGAGCTAATACATGGCATTTTTCAGTTTGGTTTAGTGGATGTAGCATGATTTGTTGATACTTGACAGCCAAAAGTATGAATGCAGTTTCAGCTGAAAGAAACTGCATTCACTAAAAATGTTGATCACTTTCTTCTGCCAGGTGTAGAATCCCAATTCCCTGCACCCCTGCTTTTAACTCTGGGACTGCTTTACCTTGAAGATAAAGTTGAAACCAAATCCCATGTTTTTTTGTTTTTTTTTGTCATCACAAAGTGCATTTCCTTTCCAATAAACCAAGTCCATGAATGCTGCATACAGAAAAAACATAATTTATATAATACTCTTACTGATATATGCCTGAAGCTGTTTCTCTATACAGCAGTCTGATTTTTTTGTGATTTTTATTTTGTTCCTTCTGGCATTTGTCACGTTATTGGTGACATTACCTAGACTAAGAGTGGTGGCTACAACTCTGACGTTTCTGACTTTAAGAAAATAATTAAGCAGGTCAATGATTCAAGCTGCAGAGTGAATAAAAAAATTAAAGTTATAAGTATTCACTGCAGCTAGTCTTTTTAAGTGAGGTCTATCAGTCATAAGTTTCTAATTTTAACACTTAGCAAGAACATGTGGCTTGGAACTACAGCTCTGAATCTGAACAAAAGCACTAAAGAAGCTACTCTTTCAAGCACAACATTCACATATAATCTAATAATGTAAAAGCCAAACAATCTTGTCAGTGACACACAAAAAAGTAGGAAGCTAATGTGCTCTGCAAGTCACTGTAGAGAATTACTAGAGTAAATGTTCTTTTCACCTCAATGCACTTTGCGTCCTCATAAAATGCCATCAAGTGGCAGCAACGTGGATTGTAAGACAAAACATATACAACATGGCAGCCATCATTAGACCATTTTGAGGTAAAACAAATTAGACAATTATAGCCACTTAGAATAATGCAAGAACATTAATATTGCTAAAAATGTCAAACTGCAAAAGAAAATATATTTTTTATTTTTTATGATATGGCTGTCCTTTATGTGGACTTTTTCCCTCGCAGTGAACTTCCAGACAAAAGCACTATTTGACCAGTTTGTCAAGAACCACAGATTACAGAGGAGGTTTTCAGACAATTACCTAGAGCACCTAGTAATACTACTTTTAGTAAAAAACAAAAAAGAACAAAAAAAAAAAAAAAAGGTGATAGTTACAGCATTGTCTATGTACGTCATCCTTTTTAGAATGTGACCAACATGTTTCAACTGCTGGGCTTCTCAGATGCTGATTTCTGATTTATGACAGAACTACACTTAGGAGACAGTGTCCGAAAGCAAAGATGTAGTAATGCTCCCACTCTGCTAGTATCTAGTCTGGTCACACCTTGATTACTGCATGTTTTGCAAGCCAAACAAAGAGAGGGAAATCAGGCTGTTTGAAAAAGTACAGTGAAAAGAACCAGACAGGAGTGTGTGATGAATGGGAATGAGTATGAACAGAGACAAAAGGACATAAAGCTTTATTTTTCTCTCTCTCGCCTTCTCTCTCTCTCTCTCTTTCTCTTTCCAGAGTCCTGAAAAGATGAGGACTATTATATGGGTGCATATGACCATGTCTGGGAAAAGTAAAGGAATCAGCCTCAAAAGGAATGATGACATGATAATGCATAAGCAGTAGTCTGACAGGATTAACTACTCCCTGCATTTGCCAAGTACTTCTTCACAGAAGGGGCTGTAGACCCATGGAGCACACTGCTAAATAGAATGGTAGAGATATTCAAAAGAGTATGGAACAGGTAGAAAAAGGGTGAAAGGGGAACAAAGAGATGGAGCAACTGCTGAATGCTAAATATACTTAAAGGTAGACTAACGGATTTCTGCCATTACATAAATGTAATATAATATACCACATCACAGGGCGGTTTGTCTGCATTCACTTTTTCAGTGCTTGGGGAGAGGGGTGTTCAAATGCCCTTAAAGCTAGTATCTCTGTTTTCATCTATTTTATGCGTTTATGTTGATATGTAGATGGTTCCTGTGTCTGCAAAACCCCTTATACCTAAAAAGAATGAAGGAGAACTCTTGAAGCTGCAAGAACCCTAATGCTCAAAGAGAAAGAAGGCAAGTAATGTGTTGTTGTAACTTCAGAGCGAAATGATGCAATGACAGGTATGCTCTGAGTCAGACAGACAGATCGATTATGCACACATATGTCCTTTAAAGTTGCTGAATGGTCTGGAATATGCTAGCTTGGTTGATCTGTGAATTAATAGGTTCATAGGTTCATGGGTATACATGAGGCTAATGACCATGAGAACCTTTATAAGCCTAGCCGGTCAACCCAACCCGATTGCATCCCCTGATAACATGTTTGTCTTAATGGGGGGGGCATTTTTATTACAAGGGATATGTTAGTTAGGAAGTTGATAAAAAGTTATGTGGGGGGGTATGTTAGGAAATGTTTACCGTTGGCCTATATCTATGAGACAATGGGGTCCAGCCCAGGGATGAACTTGTAATTTCCCATCCAATGGTCAAGGTTATGTTTGTATAGAGTTAGGGATGAACTCTGTTTC
Organism: Protopterus annectens; assembly: GCF_019279795.1. Taxonomy (NCBI): domain Eukaryota; kingdom Metazoa; phylum Chordata; order Ceratodontiformes; family Protopteridae; genus Protopterus; species Protopterus annectens. The sequence goes on from NC_056737.1 coordinate 311,688,205, forward strand.
ACATGGAAGGGGAGTATTCCTGAGCATGTGGATCATTTGAGTCATATATCTGTCTTGCCAGCATGTTCTACTTATGTTGGAAGCAAAGTTTGAACCCCTAGCTCTAGTATTTGTGGTTCTGCTCATTTTGTGAATGTACAAAAGCTCCATCAAGGTTGGATCTAAGGATGCTTTATATACCAAGCACAGATTGCCTCTCAACAACCTGTAGAAGACCAAGTATAGAGGCAGGGCTCTAAGGTGATCTGTATAGGACAGTATGTTAATATGTTGGATTCTCTTGGTGAGGAACTTCTGTGGGAATTAGTCAGGTTCATACCAAAGAGGGCATTGTACTCAGTGATGGGTCTGATAAAAGATGAGCAGAGTGGCACTATAACTTCCTTGAACCTAGAATTCATTGGGTGACACAGAATAATTCTCTTACTACCTTGGCTACGTGTTGGTCAAAGGCTAGATTACTGTGTAGTCATGTTCCCAGATCTCTAAGTACTGGGTCAACTCTTAAGGGCCTGTTTTGAGGCCGTAGTTGAAAAGTGACTCAAGTGGCCCTGATAGGTCATGTTTCAGGCTATTTAGGAGGCAACCTGGGATATTGTCGAGACCCATTGAGGCTGTAGATTTAGCCTTAGTGAGTACCACTATGACTTGCTCCCTGCTGATAATTCGGGGGGGGGGTGTTATGCTGGGAGGGATTTAACAAGGGGCAGCAGGAGGAGTGGCCAGTAAAGTTTTAGCTGAATTTGTCAGCCAGCAGATTCACTATACCACTCTGCTCAGTGAAGGTAGTACCATTTACTACCAGTTCAACACACTGTTGTGTATTAGATTTGAGATTTTGGATGGAAACAGCTGTAGAAGGCTTTGTGGTTGTCTTTAGCCTGAGAAGCTATTTTGACTTTGTCATTACTCTTGTTAGATTTAATTAGTCCTCTTAGTTTCCTGCTTAGTTTTATTAGTGAGCTCTTATCATTATGAGAGTTGTTCTTTCTGACTTTGGCCATGACTTTTTTCCTTTTGCTACACACCCTGCTAAGATTAAGATTTTACCAATATGGTTTACTTTGTGGATTAGTTTTGGACTTACTTCTGATGGGTACACCAGCTTCTATGCACCATTTACATGTTTGTGCAGTGTTTCTATGAGTGCAGTTGGAAGTCTGGAGAATGATAAGGGAAGAGAGAGAGGAAGGTTTGTGGAGGATGGAGTGTGTCAGGTACAGCTGGTAGAGGAGGAGTTGGTGGAATTCTAGCCAATGGAGATTATTTACAGATAGACAGTGGTGTAAGCAATAGGGTACGTTTGCTGAAAATCTTACAATCTTGTTGTATGTGAGCTCAAGCTTGAACAGAAGATTGTTTTGTAGTGAGTAAGTATTGGGGCAGTGTAAGCAGGGTAGGTAGAAGGTAGGCTTGTGCTAGTGTGAGTTTAGATTCGTTAGTGAGGAATTTTTTGTTTCTATAGAGTAATCCAAGTGTTTGTTTTTTGTTTTTTTTGATGGATTGCTGTATGTGGAGATCAAATTTTAGTTGGTCATCGATAATAGCTCCAAGTAGTTTGGTGTGGGATTCAACCTTGATGATGGTGTTATTGACGGAGGTAATGTTAAAGGTGGACTTAGAAGTAGAGAGGAATTTAGAAAGGAATAGGAGTAACTTTTTTTTTTTGGATTCAGTAGGAGTTGGTTATTTGTTAGCCATCTTTCGATGGAGTGGAATGATTCCTGGGTGAGGGTGACAAGCTGAGAGAGGTTGTCTGAGTCATCTGTGTATTGTAAAAGGGTGGAGTGAGGAACAGATGTGTAAAGGTTGTTAGTGAAAATGTTGAAAAGTAAAGGTCCCAGGATGGAGCCTTATGGGGCTTCAGTTTGGACTGGAAGGAAATGGAAGAGTGCAGTAAGCCACTTGACTGATTGGAGACAGTTATCAAGGTAACTACAGAACCAGGGAATAGTAGAGTTGGAGAGGTTGAGGTCAGGTAGTTTTGTCAGATGTTTGTTGTGGGAGGCAGTGTTAAAGGCCTTAGAGAGGTCGAGTAAAAGGTAGGAGGCAAGCCTCTTGTTGTCTCAGGTTTTGGAGATGGCCTGTATGAAAATATATTAGTGCTGTAGCTGTGCCATGCTTTGGACAAAAGCCATGTTGTGTAGGGGTTAGTAGATTTTCTTGGAGGAGATAGTCCAGTAGTTACTTGTGTATACACTTTTAAGTATTTTTCATAGGGGAGACAGAATGGTTATAGGTCTGAAGTTTTAGGGGTCGGTGGAGTGGCCTCCTTTGTGAATGGGTATGGTGTAGGATTTCTTCCAGATGTGTGGGACTATTGATTCCTGGATGAATCTATTGAATAGTACGGAGATAGGGTACACAATAGAGTTTGCAGCATGTTTTCGGAAGATAGGGGTTGGCAGATGGGAAGCAGGTTTTGAGTTTGCTGAAGTGTGATTTGATGTATACACTGGTGACAGGCTTAAATAAAAAGGCAATTTGGTGGGTAGATGGAGAGAGTGGCGCTGTGTTATTGGTGGAGTTCTCTTTTTGAAAGAAGTTCTTTATGCTATCAGTTTGTTTGTGTCTTTCGGCTTTTCCCGGTTAGGGGTTGCCACAGCGGAACTCCGGTCCGCTAATGATTGGCAGTAGATTTTTTATGGGCCGAGTTACCAGCCCTGACGCACAACCTTCAATAAAGGTACGCCCATTCACGCAGCCTCCACACAAAAGACGCTCTAGCTGAGAATCGAACAGAACAACGTCGTACTGTGTGGTGAGAACGCTACCTCAGCACCACCACCGCAGCTTCTTTATGCTATCAGTGGAGTTATCTTTTTGAGTAAGTTTTTTGATGGTGTCGATGAAGAATGAATTGAGAAAGGTGGCAGTGTCAATGTCAGAGCTACTGGGGCAAGGGTTGGGTGTAGAGGGATTGACAGGATGTAGTAGCTTGTTGATTGTGTTCCGAAATTTTTTAGGATTGGAGTGGGAGGTAGTAAGTGGTTTTTGGTAGCAGTTTTTGTTGTTGTAATTTACCTGTTTTTTTTTTTTGGTTAGTTTACGGAGTTCCTTATAGTTTTGTAGATGGGAGGGGGATTTGGTTTTTAGCCAGTTTTTCCATGCTATGTCCCTCTTGAGCATAAGGGAACATGTGGAGTATGAAAGCCAGGGAGAAAAATTGGATTTAATTCTAATTTTCATAGTGGGTGCCAGGGAGTTTAGGATATTTAGGAAGATGCTGTTGAATTTTAAAGTAGCTTCTTCCAGGGTGAGTTGGTGGAGGAAGGACCAGCTGAGAGAGGAGAGAGTTTGGTTAAAGATTTCAAGGTTGAAGTTTGAGAGATTGCTGAATTCTATGTAACGGTGAGCTTTGCATGATTTGAGGGAGTGTCTTTGGATACTGGCTGGAAGATGATCATTGAGGGTTTCAAGTAGAGTACATGGATTATGATAGAGGTTAGGATTGTATGTGAGTATCCAGTTTAGTGTGGAGCTGGTACTGGCATGTTTGTTCAGGTGGGTGGGGGTAGTGGTAAGGTGGGAGAATCCATAGAGGTTGATGCAGAAGTTATGAGAGTGAGAGGAAAGTGAGTTCCAATCTATGTTAACATCTCCCAGTATTATGGTCTCGTAGAGGATGGCTTGGGAGATCCAGAAGAGAAAGAGTTCAAGAGTGGAGATATTATTACCAGGAGGAATGTAAATGAATACTATGGCAAGTTTTTTTTTTATAATTGCTGAGTTTGTAATTAACTATAAGAATTTCTGCGGGGTGAAAATTTGGAAGTGAGATTGGTAGAAGGGAGAGGAGAGTTGATCCGAGTACATTATAGTTACCCCTCCCCTTTTTGAGGTTCTGTCCAAGCGGAATATGTTAGAACTGGGGGGTAGTATTTCATTCAGAGATGTGAGGTTTAAGCCAGGTTTCAGAGAGAGTAAGGATATCAGAAGAGTGAAGAGAAATCAAGGAATGAAGTTCAGTGACTTTGTTTGCAAGGCTTAGATATTAAGTGAAAGTATGGTAAGATTTTTAGTGGGAACAGGGTAGGAAGAGAGAGGAGAGAGGGTTGGGGGTGAGGGGTCGGAGGGGGAGATGTGATGTAGAGTGTGGTCCAGGGTTGAGGTGGATATCACCTGAGAGCAGTAGATATAGGGTGAGTAGTCTGAGTGTAGAGATATTATGGTGGTAGTAGTGGTATTTGTGTTTAGTGTAGGGAAGGGGTGAGGAGTGTTGAGATATTTTGAAATTGTAGAGGAGAGTATTTAAGTGAGTGAATAAGGAGGGAGAGATAGTGAATGCGTAACGAGTTGTAAGGTCTGTCAGAGGGTAGTTACAGGTAGGAGAAGAGAGAGTGTGGGAGAGGTTAGTATGATAGGAAGTATAGAAAGAGAGAGTAGAAGTAGAGGAGTTATGAAGGAAATGAGAAACATCATAAAGAGTATTGATGGAGAGAGTGGTTTGGTGGAGGAAGTGAAAATTTCAGTGGATGTGGGCAGTGCTGTAGATGGAATTAGGGGGAGTAATTTTAAGGTGAGTAGTACTGTGGGTGAGGTTAGTTAATAGGGGTAGGGAGGCTGAGGTTTAAGGAGGTTGTAATGGTAGTAAACATTGGGTAACAGGTGGATAGGTTTGTCTAATGTGAGAGTTTCTAGTGTAATGGCTGAGAAATTGACGTGGTCGAATTTAGACAGGAAGTGATGAGTCTCAGTAAGGTGTGGTCAGATTGGTTCAGATATAAGTGTAGAATAAGTGGGGGTGGGTGGGAATTGGGGGTAGAGTAGGGGAGAGAAGTGAGCCCGAGCATAGTGAGTGCAAACTGAGTGGGGAGAGTAAATCTGGTAGATCATCGTTGGCAAGGAACTATCGGTGAATGAGACTCTGTAAGTCTGCTGAATGGAAATATTAATAATGAGCAATTCAGTTTTAAAGTTGAGAATGCTATCACAGAAGATGCTAATAATTTTGTTGTATGCTGTGCTTTCTGTTTAAATTAGAGCTTATTTTTGCCAAATAAAAGTAAAAGGGTAAGAGATTTAAGGCCTGGAGGGGAAGGGGAAATTATAGTCCACACTAGGTGCGCACACCAGTACAGTTTCTATAAAAAGATTTCAGTGTAATTATACAATACATACAATTAGTTTAAAGGAGGTTGTCTTAGTCCTTCTGCTGTAGTGGGATGCCTGCATTTCTTGATGGTATCAGTTGGTTGAGTGAAGCTGGGTGCAGGCTTCATTACAGACTAACTAAAGAAGGTATAAATCCAGAATATTACTTGGCACCTGTTGTAATACAGAACTTTAGTACTGAACTAAATCTGTTAAACAAGTCATACCGCTAACAACCAAATGGGAGAATGTAAAACTTTTTTCATCAACTATCTAGAATCAGTAGGAGGGCATTCAGAGTTTTCTTTTCAATTATGCCTGTAACAGACAGGGGTCAGATAGCATCCTTGACATTACAGGGATGAATCAGAGTGGGACAGAGCAGCTGATATCCAATTTATTTCATTCTATGGAGATGATCTAATCTTTTTTTTTTTTTTTTTTTTTTAAGAAAGGGAAAAGGTTTCTCGGTTTGATTCTCAACTGGGGTGCCTTCTGTGAGAAGTCTTCATGTCCTCCCTGTGTTCATGTGGGTTTCCTCTGGGTACTCTGGTTTCATCTCACATTCTAAGATATGCAGTAGGTAGACTGGGCACTCTAAATTGACCATAGGTGTGAATATGCGTGCCAATGTGTAGTGTGTAGTGTGAACGAAATACTGTGGCAGGGCTAGCCATTCGGCAATGTAAACCTTGGCTCTAGACGATTATCACTGTTGAAGTAACACCCCAACCCATGTGCAAAAATGGTAAAAAGGGGTTGTGGATGGATGGTGGATGAAATGCTTATGTAGCAGGGTTCAGAAGACTGTACTGCTCTGCTTATGACTTACCTGCAGACTTTTGAGAGATGCTAGCAGAACATTATGCTGTGCATGACAGATGAAAACGTGAATACATCTTGCTATGGTGTGATCACACAGCTTAATTTTTAGGCTCCAGGGCTAAAAAGAGGTATCTACTGTATCACCTTAAGTTACCACTTCCTAAACTGCATTTGCTTGCACACTAGCACAAAATCCTTTCTTTAAGTCCATAAAGTACCACACCAACAATATTCAAAGAAACATTTATTTTGAGCAAATATGCAATAAATGATAATTCAAAGCAATGTTTTTACAGGGGTCAAGTTGCCCTGTACCCTACTTGTAGGAGGCAAAACACCCCCTCCCCACAAATCCCACCTACTTTACTATTATAAATATGAGGGTTCTACAACTTGAAGAAAGGCCAGTAATGTAAGGCAAAATGTAAACGCTACTTGGTCTTTTTCCAGGATGCTATAATCACAGAGAAACAACAATCCAGGCATACTGAGCTATAACAAAATGCTGCAATTCAGACCAAGCAATCAAGCATGAGCAAAATCACAGCCAAACAACTGTACTTAAGCACACATCAAAATAAGTAATGTATCTGAGTACACGAACAGAAACCAAGTGTAACCCTCCATTGTCCAATGTCTCAGTGTGGCACCTGCATAGGCGTGTCTGTCTTAACATTAACATAAAGAAAAATGGTGCAATGGTGGTGTAAAGGGACAATTCAGTGGTGCACATTACACAACTGGAAGAACTCAAAGAGAAAAAATACACATCTATAAAACGAGGAGGAGATTTAGCAATGGTTTATTTTTCTTTTGTTATGCAGGAGAAAGCAAAGAACTCATCACTGCTGAGGTGGTTTGCAGGTTCTTAAACAAAATCTTCATGTTAGATGGGAGTGTACAAAGCCAGTCTGCTTTTCATATAAGGCTGTAACTTTCCATTTAGCTTTAACTAATTCTGCAATAAATTAGACATTGGACAGCACAGCAGTTAAGGTTTATGCTTACAACTTTAATATCTGTAAATCAACTGACCTGTAGTTATTTTTTGCTTGGTATTTTAGTTCTTCCTATGTTTGTATGTTTTTTCTCCAGGCCTTCCACTTTCCACCCACACCCCCAAAAAGAAGAAAAAAGCAGGCTAGTTGGTCATTCTTGTGCATCTATGCATCCATCCATATTCATCTATTAATCTATTTATCTATCTGTATGTAAAAGCATTTGTTCACTAAGTCCAGCTTCATTGACTCCTGAATCACCAACAATTACGATCCAAAGAAAGCCAACTCAGCAAGCTTCAGGGACAGGCTGTAATTGGATCCTGTAAATTGTAATTAGGCCTGTTCTCCTCACAGCTTATGATTAAGGAATCAGATTTTGATAGATCTTGATGAATGAGTTAAGACGCAATGAAACCCACCTCAGTGAGCCAAATGCACCCATGCATTGCAAATAAGACTAATCAGACTAGCAATTAATATATATTGCCGGGCTTTGAGTCTGATTTGTTTTCAGTAGTGTGGAGTATCTCTTGTTTTATTGACATGCTGTCTTATGAATCCCAGTTGTAATGCTTTTGTAAAATTTACAGTCCTACTAAAGGAATTGTTTTTTTTTTCTATTAGGAAGTCAAAACAAGTTATAGTTAGTCATCCGTAATGTATCTGTACATGGCCAAAAACTGATCAACTTGCATAACATAATAATCTCCTTTTGAAATAAAAAAAAGAGAAACAGTTTTAGTTAATAATCTGGGACACCACATTCAAAATAATTAAAAAAACATAAAGGCTGTACCACAATGGAACAATACTGCCTACAGAGTAAACAGAAGGGAAAAAAGCTATTAAAAGCTGTATGGCTTCCACCCGGCCTATCACTTCTCTGCTTTAAATAAATACAAATCATACAGCAGCAGCTCTGTAAGTAAATAAAATAAAAAAAAATATAGTTATCTGTCATATTCCATGCATACTGTACCATATTAAATAAGACCTTTGATCTGTAATACATTCAAAAATGATGGAACAATTGTAATGCCTGAGGGGGGATGTTTAACTGGTTTGTATAATACGTTTTTCTCTTAAAAGCAGAATCCATCTTATTCCAAGATGGATCCTGACAGCATAAGCCTGTTTGAGTTCTTTCTACTGTCTTGGCAATTCCTAGTATCAAAGTTGAAGAATGTGCCAAAGTGGAATATCAAAACTTGGGTCCAATAAGGAAAGGTGCAGGAAAGGGGTCTGCAGATTGTTAGCAAGCAAAACAACACAGAGATTTTTAGTTTTAATTGGTCAGCGGCTATAGTTTTCTAGATAATAAAATTACTCCAGTTTGTTTGGGGAGACACGACCTTGATTGCTTAGTCTCCCACGCACGGTGTGTTTTTTTTACATTAAAGGAGATTAGTCCACTCTGCTGAACTGTGTTGCATGAAGTTATTTTGTACCTTAACATGCCCGAATATAATTTCCTAGTAAAAAAATGCAGTACATAAACAAATAAATAAAAAATGATGTCCGTATCAGAAAGTCTAAATTATGCATCTCAGATTGCTGCAAACTTCATTTCTGATTATTAGTCACGATCTAAATGGTAATTTCACATACATATACAATTAGAATGGGAAGAACGGTTTTACTGGATGTTAGAAAAGGCAACTTTGGGACTGTACTGGGTCCTTTTGAAACCTAATGGTTTCAGGATTTCTTCTCTTGAAAATAGGGCTTTCTCACAGGTCTAGGGGATTATCTTCACAATGCACTTATTACACCCCTGCTATGCAAAGGTATGCATGAAAAAGTCATTACAAACCCAAACATACATCATGCCCATTAATATCAGGAAATGAATATTGATGTACTAATGTAGCTCACGAATCAGTGAACAAGAAATAAGTATTTTTGCATAGACAACCCCCCTGCACCCCTCCATGTGGCTATCTTCACCCCTATAACCCCACTTTGTTTTATATTCTTTTTGTTCTGTAACTGCTGACCATCAAGGCTTCCACAATTGAATTTGGTCATTTGTTCCCCTGCATTAGCATCTCCACCACAGAGATAGCGGTCCAGAAGGAGCAGCATCAAGACAGCCATACAGATTGCTTGTGCCCTCACCTGCATCCTGGTAGTGACAACATTTTTATTTCATAGCCCTAATCCCCTATCCTTGGGTGGGGCATGTGTGACCTGTGTCACTGTGGATGGGAGGTCATTCTACCTACTCATGTATGGGACACACTTTCATATACCTGCTAAGAAAGGTTGAACTGTTCAAGGCTTGGTGAGGTAAATGCACATCTCATGAAAGTCCTCATGCATTTTCTTCTGCTCCTCTAAAGGACTGGCACAGACAATGGCCCTATTCCACCCATCCCCCCAGTGACATATTCCCCATGCTACTCATCAAACATGGGTAATCTGGATCATAATTAAGGCTTTATCCCTCTATACCAGTGGAGCAGGATACAAATGTTACTGTACAATCATAGAGGAAAGGGCAAAAAATTGAATGAAAATGGGTTCTAACACCCTATCTGCATCATTCTGCTGTTGATAACTAACAAAACTTTATTCAAACTGCAGCTGGCTCAGAAGAGTAGACAACAACAACAACAACAACCTTGCCACTACATCAGGCTGACATATTGCAAACCAGTGGCACAGCACCCAGACTGGAATCATTAAACATGTACCATACAAAATTCATGCATAAAACACTAACAGTGTATCCACTAACACTGGATTTGTATGTTTCTTGTCTAATAGCAGTGAAGTCAGCAACACTGCATCAAATAAAACAACATGCTCCCACACAAAAGAGTGAGTCCAACCGATGCAACATAAAAAACCTCCACATTTATTTATTTATTCATTTATTTAACATTTACTGACCATGAAAGTCTGACTAGGACAGAGCCTATTTTCAGCAGAGGCCTGGGCAGAAACGCTTCAGATGCATGTCTTTAGAGTGTGGGAGGAAACCGGGTACCCGGAGAAAAAAACATGCGAACACAGGGAGGGTGTGCAGACTCTGCAGAGAAGCTACCCCGACCCAAGAATCGAACCTGAGAACCTCTTGCTATGAGGTGACAATGTTAACATATTCAAAAATAATTTTTCCACTGCAAGTTTTTTTAAACCCCTTGGGACATAATGGCAGTAAGCTGCTCTCACAGAGTTTTGACAAAAAGGAAAACTAAGTGAGATCTATGAATTTGTTTCCTATGAAAAGTATCGATCACCATCTTACATGTAGAGAATATCAGCTTTGCCTTCATGCAGACACTGAAATGAGAAGACCAGAAGTGTAAGTGTTTTTGCTAGATAAGCAGTTTCAGTTAAAAAAAGTTACTTGATCTGACAAATCAAGGATATATCTCTATCAATATCTATCTCTATGTGTATGTATATATATATATATATATATATATATATATATATATATATATATATATGTGAGTGTGTGTGTGTGTGTGTGTGTGTGTGTGTGTGTCTATATATATATATATATATAGGTCTGAAAAAGCATGAATGAGCCAAATATTGATATTTATAAGACCGTCCAGAAAAGGCAGACTTTGCAAAAGGCATGCTACTATGTGTAAGCTGAGCAAAAATCTCACTGTATGCAAAAACAACTTTTAAAAAATAGACTTAGACATCATTTTATTTTGGAGGGGACAAGCCCCCCTTGGGCCACCACACTCCCTGCTAATGTATATATACTAATTCTGAGATCATACAATCATGGGGAAGGACATATTTCCCAATCTCAAGAATTGTGCAGTCTTGCACACCTGTCAACCATTCACTTAGATGACCAAATTTTGTGCACTAAACAAATGTTGACCAAAGGGGCATTTGATTAAATTCACTTCTGTCATGAATATATATATATATATATATATATATATATATATATATATATATATATATTTTTTTTTTTTTTTTTTTAGGAACTCTTGATTTCTGCCTTATCAGTTAAACAAGTGAAGCAGTTAATTTACAGTAAACCAGCAGCCATGGGGATTGGTAGATGCCAGATAACTGTAGTTTCTGGTTGCTTGAGAGTTACTATTAAAAATAGGCCGGACTAATACTGCATCCTTATTTGTTTGGCGTGACTTGTTCTTAGGTTGGGGAGAGTGGGAAAATTTATTCCTGTCTTCAGGGGGTCAGAAAGTGCAACCCATGAAAATTGTACTGTATTTCTTTGATTTTTTTTTCCTGGTTGCTTGAGAGTTCTGGTTGTTTGAGTTCCAGTTAACTGAGAGTTTACTGTATTTTTTCTTTATGAAAACCTGCTACTTCAATACGTAATAAGAGATAGTAAAGGTTTAGTATCCATCATTTTTACACTGTTCAGCAAAAAAATTGTATTTGTAATTTGAGAGACCTTTTATGAAACATAGTACTGTAACAAGAATAAGATACATGCTCATAAGGGGCTACTAGATTATTGGCTCAAGAGCCATTTTAAGCCTAGCCAAGCTTATCCCAAATTTACCGAAATATTGCTCACGTTTCAATACTCCAGGGAATTTTACAGTTATGATATAGGCATGCACACATCATGCATTAATAAAACAACCGTATATACCAAAGCAGGTTAAAAACCTTTTAATGTTTATTTTTGTAGTTATTTTTTAAAACTGTGTTAGCTGCAACTTGACCTTTCCTCTTGATACATCAAGCATTCACAGGCTGTCCCCATACATTAGGGGCATAGGTGCTAAAGCATGGGTAAATTTGTGACTTATCATCTATTGGTCCAAGTTATATTGAATATCGTTATGGATGAGCTTTGCTTGACATGGTTGGAAAACCTGTTTCAGAGAAGGGGTAATCTGTGAGACATATACCCGTCCCTCTAGCATGTCCTGTTTATGTTGCAGACAAGGTTTAGGTTTTTAGAATGGGTATTTCTAGTGCTATTTGTTTTGTGGATGTGCAACAAATCCATCAGTGTTGATCACAGGATGCCCATAGGGTTGGCAAAGATCACCATGCAGCAATCTGTAGGAGACCAAATTCAAGGGATAGGGTTTGAGACGGTCACATAGGACATGTTGTTTATTCCCTGTATTCTTTTTGTGAGGAACCTCTGTAGTCTTTCAAGCTGTTTCAAGTGCCTGGTCAAGTTTATGCTGAAGGATACATTATACTCAATAACTGGTCTGATGAGAGCTAAGAACAGTGGATCAATGATGTCCTTGGACATGGATGCCATGATGTTCTTTATAAGTTGTGCAACACAGAATGATTTTCTCACCACAGTGGACACATGGTAGACAAATGTCAGGTCACTGTCAATGTGCATTTCCAGATCCCTGACCACTGGGACAACTTTTAGGGATACATTATCAATATGAGTCATTTAAACTTTTTTTTTTTTTTACCTGCCATTGCTTATCAAAGAATCATGCTAGAAAATTTAATATTTGGGAGCTTTTTCTTTTAAATGAGTATTGAAACCTGCATTTCTACTCAGGTAGCAGTCTAATTATTTATTTTTACATTTGTTAACTGAGTAAACACACCAGTACAAGGACTGTTTTCAGGCATGATCCAGGCCAAAAGGCACACAGTGGTTATGAAAAATTATGATATAGACAGTGACATACAAAGCAATTAGTGGTACAACACAAAGAATGAAGAATGCATGTCATTAAAATATATAATTATGCTACAGTTAACACTCTGGGAATGATAAAAGAGATCTTGTATTTAAAACAGAGGTTCACATTTATCATTAAACCAACAATACAAACTGCAGGTGACTGCTGAGCTATGTTCAGTAAAATAAACATGCACTAATATAGAAGTTAGATATATCACCACATTGGTTGTGTCAGCACAAGTAGTTGACATTAAGATGTCTGCTTTAATTTTTGTTTCTACACCTTGCATTATTGTCTATCTAACTGGTTAGCTAGTGATAACTCTTTTTCCAGTTTTCATTTACTTTCTTCTAATCTTTCTGCTATTTTCGTAATTATGTTCTTGAATGTACTGTCGAACAGTGGTGTTATATTTTATTTCTATACAATATGGGAAGAAGAAATTGTCGAGCATTTGACCATTAGGTAGCTTGATTGACTATTCACAATAGTATGTGGTGTTTTTACTTTTGCAATTAAAAATCAGCACTTAAGAAGAAATGTCATTATTTTCTTTGCATCATTTCCCACTTTTATAGCAGTGTATCAGATTGCCTTGTTTGTGATTGCAGTTTCTTTCCTTTCATAAAAAGGAATTGGAGCCTTTTTGTAGTTTCAAGCTGTTTGGTTTCCTGATGCCTTTTTAATTTGCTTGACTTCATGCTTTCATTTGAAAGCCCTTCACCACTGAACACACACTGAGACCTTATTTTGTCAATGAATCCTTATATTCTAACTCCAGGTAGTCATCAAAGCAAAAAACATGTCATATTTTCTTAGTTGGCAGGGGTTTAGCAATATGTTTTTACTTATATACATGTTTTTTAAGTAAGTAATATACTTTACATTTTGTTCGGATATGACAAATGCTATGAAATTCTTTGTACCACATCTGTCTGCAGTTAAAATTAAGTTTTTTGATATTGTGCGTTGGTGTAACATGTGATACATTTAGTTAGCTAGCTGTTAGTAAATAAAGTCATGTTTGCCCTCCCTGAAACCCATATCACTTTCTCCTTCTCCCACTGTTGTAACCACATTTCAGTTCACCTTATTCATTGAATCTAAGTCTAGGTTTATAAAAAATAAATTAAACACATGCAAAAACATAACAACTCTATTGTACAGAGTTTTGTTGTTTTAAATGCATATAAGAGGCCCAGTTATGCTCCCTGATTTTGCTGCTCTTAGGCTTCCGTAGTTAATCTTTGAACTGTACATGGAGGCGAAATAAAGAAATTTCTTTCTGTGTTAAATGATGTTTAGGTATTACTCACTTCACCTCCTGCTACACTTTTCAATGTGGTATACCTACTTGTTTCACATTCAAAAATGAGTACACAATGTGTCCACCTCCCTCCACTCCGTGGCTATGCACCTTCTTGTGACAACTTTCAGTGCAAGCAGAAACTAGGATTACACACCCCATCCTCTCAACGGTGTACCCCTTGTCCCAGATTTCTATGTAAACAGGAGGCCCAATCCCTTTCCCAGTCTCGTTATTGCATACTTCTGCCCCAGCTACAGTCATCTGCAGTCTCTGTCTCTGATTAACAAAATGGTAATTTTGAAATATCAGCAAATTATCAAAGTTACATCAGTGTTACTGAAGCCTCATAAACACCCTGTAATCACTGACATCCACTAATATAAGGGTGTTCAGTGATTTCAGTGACAATATAAGTGGTGTAGGTGACTTCTGCCTAAAGTCCTATACTATCTGCAGATGTCCGTGGCTCACATGAGTACCCATTCTGCCTGCTCTGGTGTGGATTCTGGCACGATATTCAAATACCAAAAACATATGCAAAGCAGTAAAATATGCTGTCATAAAGGAGAGGGACTGGCAATGATTATTGTACCATGAGGTCTGATGGAGAGAGATAAAAGGAAACTGCTGTAATTTTGTAACTGTTCTCTGTGATGTGAGAAATCATGTATGACTCTTTTTTTTTCTGGTGACAGATCTCTTCCTGAAAAGTGATACTCCCCTTTTCTGGCATAAAAACATAAAAGTTATAGTTTTTTGAAATATAGATTTTTTTTGGAAAAGGTTGTTAGTGTTGTATATGTAAAATTCATGCATGAGGACAATGTATATGAAAGTACTAGCTAGTACACCAGCTAGCTTAAACAACTGTCACTAAGATTTATTTATACATTTATTTTGTTTGGCAGTAAAGTACAGCCGGGTATAAACCCATTTACTGTGGCAGCCAGGTATGAAACTGTCCACAGAGAAAAAAATATATGACAACCAAAAAAAAAACACCATGCTCAGAAAAAGCGGATCTACTGTAGATGTGTGAAACATATATCTAAAAATGCATTTTACCTAAACAAAATATTCTAAAGTTGGACATATCTGAACAGAAATCACTGAAACCCAGTTAATGTATCAGTTATGTATTTCAATGATCCCTACCCCACAACTCATCAGTAATTGCAACATGAAAAGTATAGCCACCTAATGAATACAGGTATCATGTAAAACAATATATAAGAATTAAGTGGAAATCATGAAGGTTTTATCTTTCCTTTACCTTTTGTCAAGATCATCTTTCTTCATGAGTCTGTAGAAATCTACATTTTGGTAATTTTGCAAGTGCCCAAAGCACAAATTATTGCAAAAATGAACATTTTGTTTTGTACTGCCTATAGTATATAGATAATTCCTGCACTCCTACTTACTGGACATCTGAGGAAATGTAGGTGACAGCACCCTGCTACTATTGTGAGCAACCCCCACTGCCTCCACCCAAAGAACATCACTTGTTGATCCCAGATCTCTCCATATCCTGGCTTACATACACTATCTAGATTATTTTTTCTTCTTTTTTCCCCTCACAGTTTGGCTTACTCTTCAGTTTTTTTCCTACATTCATTCATTCATTCATTCATTCATTCATTCAAGATGCTCTAACCAGACAGGGCTGCACTCTGATAACTGTGGAGGAAACAGCTCCATTAAGACAGGATCCAGGGGCAACAAGGTGCCCAAAAGCTCTGAGGCCCTAGATGCTCTAAGATGCATTTTAGAGGTTTTTTAAATGGCTATTTTCATCCATCAATGGCCTGAATGAAAATTACAATTAAAGAAAAAAATGCATTCTTATTCATCAGCTTTGTTTTTTCCTGCATCTTTTCAACATACATTGACTGACCAAGACTACACTGTAATAACTACTGTGGAAATAACTACATCAAGTAATGGGGGCTCCAAAAACTCTGAGGAGACTTTTAGAGTTTTAAACAACCTTTCCAACAATGGGCTGAACAAAAATCATAATTAAGGAAAAAAAGTCAGTCTTACTCTTCAACTTTGTTTTTTCCTGCATCCTTTCAACACAACCTAACTGACTAAGACTGCACTCCAGTGATTAAATTAACCGTGGGATCTGGTGGCCACTAGGCACCCAGAAGTCATGGTGTTGTAGATTATGTGTGGTGCATTTTAGAGCTTTTCACCAGCCTTTTAATCCATTTACGGCCTGAATAAAAATAATGGGTCTGGAAAGAATTTCAAGGAAGAAATAATTTGTATCCAAGGCTTAATGCCCAAAGCTGACCAAATATTAGTTTATAATAAATGTTTGTGTGGATATATAAATCATAACTGGAAATATTTCCTGCCCTCCCTTTCAGTAAAGGTAGTCATTCTCTGTGTATCCCTCTGTGATGTTAACTTGAGATGAAAATTAAGGTGCATATGACCACAATCATGCTTCAAGTTTCTGCTGTCATGTGTATACACAATATGCCTACACACCCCTACCCTTCAAAAGACAGCCACCTTCAGTTTACCCCTCTTATGTCAGATTGGTACAAAAATGAAAAAGCAGACAGATCATAATACATTTGCTTTATATATCTGTGAATAGCATGCTTCTTTGCCCTCACCTAAAAGGTAGGCACCTGTATATGTATCCGATGTTTAATTGTGAGGAAAGTGAAAAAAAAAATGATTACAGTAATGTTTCCAACTTTTGATTTCTGGACAGTATGCTGCTTCTATACAATCTAACCTTTTGAAATTTTCAAGGAAAACTAAAGAAATAATGACCACACTGACCACAGCCTAACAGAAGATATAATGATCTCTCAGTTATGGCAGGAAAGTTAAGGAAATATTGACTTCATTCCCAGCTCACAAGCTACAGCAGCCTTTTGTGTGCACCTCTGAGCAGGGCTAGTTTTGGGCTATTTGTTCTGAGAGATGACTGTTTAAACTTTGCAAATGTTCATAGGTGTTTACTAGGCCAATGAGCACAAGGGCCTTTTTTCAAAATTTCTGACCTGTTCTGGTACCTTCATAAGTGTAAGCAGGGGCTTGGGAGATTAAGCATTTACAAGCAGGGTCCTAGGAGATGAACCATTTTCAGGTTGCCATTGTCCATTAGGGTCATACGTGTCAAGCCTGGATGAATTTCCTGTTCACCATCCAATGAGGGAAAGTTACTTTCATACATACAACTAAACAGTAATAACCACTTGTATGTACATTTCACACATTTGATTGTGATTAAAAGAGTATGGCCGTGTAATATATTTCACCTTTGTTCCAAACAAACATTTGCCACACATTAAAATATTACAAGTTGTTTCATACAAATCAGGTCAGTCTTGCAAATCCAGAGTAATACACAAACAAAAGCAGGCATCTAGTCCTCCACAGACAGCCCCAGCAATTATACCTACTCAGTCTATGTATATCAGGTGTCTAGTTAAGTAGTCTATCTTACTTCTCTCAAGTGCACACTAGCCCTGCAAATCCAGACAGTAACTGTTTAATATGTGCAGATGACAAGAGGGTAAGTTACTTTTATCCAGCCACACCTAACCTCTAGCCAGCAGTTATTGCCACGACATCTGAGCTGAATGGGGGAGGGGCACTGACCACAACTCTGATCTGTGATGTATAACGATAAGTAGTTTTGCTTATTTTTACTAGTTATTGCTTATTCTTACCATTTATTGTACTTTTTATTGTCTACAGAAAGCCAGTCACAAACAGAAAGTTGCAAAATCCAAGCGAATTTATTAAAATCCCCAAAATATATAAGCACTTTCATTCAGAGAGTAAACTTTTAGTAGAAACTTCATCAGATATACATAAAAAAGCTTACTAGCCCCTTAAATACTGATAAAAAGTTGATATTGTTTCCTCCTCCATGAAGAAACAATTAAGCCAATAATAACTCCCAATCAACTACACACACCCCATATATATTTAAACTCCCAACAATATTTTCAAGTAAATAACTAAAAATATGTATATATTTTATAATTTGTAAATAAACATAAAATACAATAAAAATCTTTCAAATATATCTAAAACTATCTCTTGAGAGCTTTTAATTTTAATAAACAATTAATGGATACACTTTCATTCAAGCCTGGCCAATACAAGGCATTCAAGCATATTTGCCATGCAAATTCAGCTTTATCCAAAAGGAGTAGCCATGCTCCTCCCCTTTCAGATACATGCAAAACTTCCAAAACAATGAACTTAAACTCATGTCCTGAATTAAATATAATATGTTTTGCTAGTGCATTAAAATCCTTTTGATCTCTAATATTCCTAAGATGTTCCCCTGTTCTATTTTTTAATTTATGTCCGGTTCCCCCCACGTAAAAACAAGAACAATGGGAACACAATGCACAGTAAACCACCTTCTCAGTTTTACAACAATATCTACCATAGATTTTTACCCTTGAGCCATTAATACATATTTCACTGACCTCAAGAATATGAGTGCAGAACTTACAAGCCCCACATTTGAACATGTAACCTGTGATATTCTGCACTTGTTGATTTTTTGAAAAGTTTTTTTAAGTTTAAACCTTTTTTGAACACACACATAGGTCAATGCCCCACAAGGTCCCTGAGCTCCCTATCACCACTCAAAAGGTCCCAGTTTTTAGTTAAAATATCTTTAATAATGTAGCTGTCACTAAAAAATGTGGTGGAAAAACAGGAGCTAAACTTAGTCGTGTCCTTATTGTGCATCAATCCTAAAGGAGCTTTATGCTCCATAACACCCCTAGGTGGAAAAGGAATCCTTGAGGTCAAATCCATATCTATGTCACTATTAGCCCCAGTAGTCCTAATTTTAGAACCTAAAATAGGCAGGAAATATCCATTTTGCCTTTTTCTTACTACCTTATGCATGCCATCACTTATTAGATATAGAGGGAACCCTCATTTAGAAAACATATCTTTCAGTTTCAAGGATTCAGTTTTGAAAGTCTCCCATAAAGTCACCATCCTGGCTGCTCTCACAAATTGACCTTTGATGACAGCCCGTTTTTGTGAAAAAGGGTGACTACTATCAAAATGAAGGAAACTGTCAGAATACGTTTCCTTACGAAAAATTTCAGACAAAAATCTTTCATTGTAATTGTCCTTCTTTAATAAGATGTCCAAATATGGTGTCTCCATATCACTAATGACATGTGTAAAGTTTAGAATGAGGTTGTATCATTTATAAACTGCAAAAATGACTCAATCTGAGACCTTGGCCTATTCCAGAGGATAAAAATATCATTCAGGAAATGGGTATAAGTGTGACAAAAGGAAAATAAAGGGGAATTCACAAAGAAACGTCTTTCCCATTCAAGCATCACAATGTTGGAATACAAACCACCGCAAGCTGAACCCATGGCAACACCCTCAATTTGAAGAAAATATTCCTTTTCAAATAATATAAAATTAGTTTTAAGTACCATGTCCAAAAGTTGTTTGTACATATTGATTTGGTCCTGTGGGATCCCTTTTGAACACAAATAGTCACAAAACCATTGTTCACCCAAGTCATGAGGTTTAATGGTATATAAGTCTCTTACATCCACCATTATAAATAAAAATTCGCTATCATATATATAACAATGTCCATTTTCTTAAGGAATTCCCAGGAATCAATGCATAAATAAGGCTCCTCTAACAGATATTTCTTTAATTTCATATCTAGAAATTTAGCCTAGGGGTGAGTAATCCAACCTCTAACATCTACAATTTGATACATGGGGGGTGGTAAATGTCTTTATGTATATTAGGCACCCCGAAGATGATGATAACACTGGATGGTCCACTGTTAAGAAATGTAATTCATCAATTGTTATTAACCCGTCAATGAATAGGTCTTGCAAAAAAAACTTTTATTCTCCTATGGGTGCCGTTCATTTCATTTAATGAATTACTGATGCATGTTCGACTATTTAAAATCTTTTTTGTTTTCATATTATAGTCATCTTATAATGACTATACCAATCCCTTATCAGGTTTCATTATTCTCACCCCTGTAGTCTGTCTAAGAAATTGCAACTGCATTTCCTGATTTTTATTTAAATTATTCCTGTTCTTCCTTTTATTCTGGACACAAAAAGCTCTAATGTCAAGCTCACAAACTTTTTCAGATATTTCTAATATTTCTCTTTCAAATATTAATTGTTTATTAAAATTAAAAGCTCTCAAGAGATTGTTTTAGATATATTCAGAAGATTTTTTATTGTATTTTTGTGTGTTTATTTACAAATTATAAAATATATATATATATATTTTTAGTTATTTACTTGAAAATATTGTTGGGAGTTTAAGTATATATGGGTGTGTGTGTAGTTGATTGGGAGTTATTATTGGCTTAATCGTTTCTTCATGGAAGAGGAAAGGACGTCAACTTTTTATCAGCATTTAAGTGGCTATTAAGCTTTTTTTATGTATATTTGATGAAGTTCCTACTAAAATTTTACTCTCTGAATGAAAGCACTTATATATACTGTGATTTTAATAAATTCTATTGGATTTTTCAACTTCCTGTTTGCGACTGGCTTTCTGTGGATTTTCTTTTGTTTGGTTTGGACTTTTTATTGCCTGCTGTCTACTTTTTATTGCACTTTTTATTGTCTGCCGCCTACTTTTTACAGTATTTTATTGTTATAAAATAATCTGCACTGTTGTACTGCAACTGTCTGCCTTACTGGGCCTGTTAAATCACTTTTGTTACCGTTTCACTGTTTGTAAAGCTTTTTTAGCTAGTTTCACTGTGTGAAAGGTATTAATTGTAAATCTTCACCATTTAGTAAGCATCTGTTTGTTCTGATTTTCCAGTGCCAATGACTGTATCATATAACTGATTTGTTTGCAGTTAAAAGCATTCTCTTGAGTCTCCTTGCTCCTTTTTCTGTTTAAAACTTTCATTTAGTGTCTCACTGCTGTTTTTCTGCTGTGATAAAAATGTCTGTAGTGTTTTCTGCCTAAAATAGTGTAGCTCTATTCAGTTTCATATAGAGTCCTCAGAGGTGACCTCTGTCTGGCATACAAAGCAATCTCAGATCTCACCTTGATGGGACTGCTGCATATCCGCAAGTCAAGCTCCACTCAAGTAACCTGCATGTGGGACCTCAACCTGGTCTTTGACATCAATAGGACTTGTTGGCGGGACAGATTTGTGTCCCAGAGAGTCCCCCATCTGTGGAATAGACTCCCTCTCCACATCAAGCAGAGTACCTCATTATCCCTTTTTAAGCGCAACCTGGATAACTGGATGGGAAACAGAAAATACACCCCTGGGATTCCAGATGTGTCCTTGTTGGATAGGGACTTTGGGTGCTGACTTGTATAAACATGGGCTAAACTCTTGGCTAGGCTTATAAGGGCCTCAGAGCTAATAGCCTATTAACTTTCTATGATCCTATGATCTGATGGCTACGTAATATTATTTCACCTTTGCTCTGCACAAACATTTTGCCCCACACAAATCACAAAGCCAGAAATAATGCTGGAAATATCTGGTTGAACACTGCCAGCATCATTGTAAAAATTATAATACTTCACTTACTACTTCTGTCTTCACATCCAGTCATTCCTCTCAACAGTCCAGAATTTTAAAGAATATCTCCAATTTTGCATTATATTTTTGACTTGTACTTCATAAAATGTTTGATTTTCTGGTAAATTGCTGAACATTACAGTTAGTCAATCAGTAAGTCAATAAAGCCAGGTATTAGAGATTCATACTGTTTATTGTTAAAAAAATGCATGTTAATGCAAATCGTCCTGAAATAAGTCTTCAGGAAGAGGCATGCATTGCATGGCTTTGTGTCTACATTTGAATATTCTGGGGTCTCTGTTCCATGACCTCAGAACTTTCAAATTTAATATGATGTAACATGACTTGAATGGTCAAGTCAAATGGAACACCTCCCCCAGGGGCAGTTGCATTTTGTTTTAATGGGGTGCTTTATTTATTTATTTATTTATGTATGTATGTATGTATGCATGTATGTGTGAATGTTTAGAGCAAAGAAATAAAGTGTTTCATTGGTCTAAAAAATTGAACAAATAAATATGGAAAGGGGACCCCAAGAGGAACGTGTTGGTCTTTATGTAAGGCTAGCCCTGGAGGTAAGCAATGGTGTCAGTAACTGGCAATGTGGACCACTCTTAATCCTCACTGCGCAAATGCCTTATTATGAATATGGAGGACTTCAGGGGTAGGTTGGTGGGCCATGTGTCACAAAAGCAAGAGTTTGCTTTTTGCCTCCTCCATGCACCTTCCTTTTTCTCTGGATTTTTTTCCAGTACAGTTTACAGGGGTCATGTAGCATCACTTCTGCACATGTTAACTGCACATCTTTATATTAACTTGACTTGTTTACTGTTGTTCTCATGACAGACCATCCTTTCAGTTTGCTGACACATTTCTGTACCTTTATGGGTATGATGTGAGGGGCATGATGATGTGGAGTATAAGATCTGAGTTTTTCTTCTGCTGCTGTGTATAGGATAACAGTATCACAGCACCTCAGCACCTATCGGCTGCCTTCTTAATGCTTCTGCCACAGATTTGGCCCATTTATATAGTGCTTGACAAGTATTCATAGCCAGCCCTTTTGAACTTATCCTTCACTTTTGGTATGTAAGATTATTATAACTATGAGCACCGTCTCCAACTCCGGGGACTTGTTCAGCTACCACCTTGCTTTGTCTGGGCTCCTTCCTCTAGGAGGTTGATTGGATCATTTTCAAAACCATTTATGCGACAAGTGTTTACCCTTAACTGGCATTTGTGTAATTTGAACACATAATTATTAATCTGTTGACACTATGAGAAGTGTATGGATCAGCTTTAGCTGAATCTGTTGAATTCACTCTGTTTCTGTTATGTTTACATAAGCTCTTCAGGATACATGACTTGTTTTCCTTGTGACATTGATGTTACATGTTGCCCATTGTCTGCTCTGAAGGACAACCTTTTGTGTTATTGTAGTGGCCACATTTTTGTGGACTGATTGTTGGGCTTGCAGTCTTGTTTCTGTGATGTAGCCACTGACTTGTGCAATAGGCCTAAGGAGGTTTTCTTTTTTTTCCCTGTGTGAATTGTTGGGTTACATGTTCTGTTTAAGTGACATTGACACTACTATGTAGACAATGTATCATGTCTCAGGGTAATATGTGTGTGTGTGTGTTTGTGGTTGCATTTGTCAGGTATTCATCTGCTATTTTATGAAGTTTAATTAGCGAGTTTTTGTTTCAGCAACTATCATATGAGGCATTATATGTACTGCAGTGATTTCCTTATGAATCATCAAGGTCCATCTGACTGAATGCTATTTCCCTGTTCTCATTTACCCAATTTTCTTAATCTCCAGCCACAAGTTCTGTACTTATAATATAGTTTGTGCAACTTCTGTTTGCTCTTGCAGGGTGTTTCTCCTTTCCTGACCCTATATTGTATGAGTGTGCAGCTGGCATTGCTAAGTAAAGGGTTATAGAGGGTAAAGCTATCCATATGCTTATGCAAGAGGGCTTACCTCATCTGCTAAACATTGTTGTAATGATGTGTAGAATGGTATTTATTAGAGTTATGCTGTCCATCATTTGTGATTAATAGGCTGGCTTTTTGGGTAATTTGGTCTCAGCAGCTCACAGCAGAAGCATACAGAAATATGTATTTCCTTAGCACCATAGGTAGTTACTAGATATTCAGCCCAGGAGACCATTGAGGAGCCTGGCTCAGTTTCCCTATTGCCCAAAAACACTATCTGATTAAGTGACTTGCTTAAGGTCACACAGTAGGCAAATGAAGGTTGGGGGAATCAAACCCTGTTCAGTAGGAAACAGCTCATTAACAGCTCACAGCCTTAGTCCTCTGTGCGTTTTTTTTTTTATTTAGTTATAATGTAACAAAGAAAAAAAGCTAATGGGACAAAACAAACTATATAACTGACTATACGAATCTAAAGTAAAATGCAAAGCCAGGACTTAAAATATCATAACTTAAATGTCTAAGCCTCATAAAAGCTCTAACACAAAATGTGATAACAAAAGAAATCACACATTTGTTACAAATGGTTTGCAGGGAAGCTATGCTGCAGTTTGATAACCATTAAAGATACCTCATTGTAAACTTGTTTGATACTGTAAGACAGGCTAAAGTTAGGGTCACAGAGCCAAAGTGCTAAGAAGACAACAGACATAACACAACCAGTAGAGGAAGGAAAGTTATAGGAGAAAAGTCATATGAATGGAAGCTAGAGCTGATAACTTAGATTGAGCATAAATATTAGAAAAGTTAGTATATTATGAATGGTTGTTTCATAACCAGGTGATTCCACAGATACATTTTTTCATTAAAAATCTCTTCCAGAGTTGTTTGAACTGTAGTAGGAATGGTAGTTTTTGGCAAATGATGAGAATGCTTTTCGTAATTTTACTAAATGAAAGTCAGAGGATGACTTGCCAAAGCAACCAGTTGATTTAATGAATTATTGAACTTGATGTTTTTCTAATTGGTGGGTTATTTAGGGGTGGGGTCTGCATACTAAATTTAACTGATGGTAATATACCTTGTGTAGCCAATGTAAGAGATTTAGGTGATGCAATGTGTGTCTAACATGGAATGCTGGTAATGAAAGCTTGTAATCAAATGCTTAAATTGCAAATACACTATTATACCTTATAGTACAGCTCCAAACAAAGTATTCTTTGCTTATGTGAGGCATGTCCCTCATACCACTTGCACTTACTGTATATATACCCATTCCACTTTCACACAACATGGAGCACAGGAGTCTCGAGCAATCACTCTTACACGCGTGAGCAAGTAGCTCTTATGACCTGCTACATTAATGATATGTGGGACAACCTGAACAGGAAAAATGAAAGAACAAACAAGGACTCAGTTTTAAAATGAGTAAGTACTGCCGAGCAGATTAATGCATTTGATCTTACTAAGAAAGTTTGGACAATGTCTGTTGAGTGTGAAACTACATTAATTAGCAAATTAGGTTCCAGAGGATAAAAAGTGCCAGTGTCATGAAGCAGAATGGGTGCTGGAACCCAGAGTCTGTTGCATACTTTGCTAAAAACATCTTAACTATGTTACCATTCACTCGGAGAAAGTGTGGAGATTTTGTAATAACACATGAAGCCAAAAACATTAATAATTGCAGAGCATTTAAAATTTCTGAAGAGAAATCAAACGAAGCATGAAAGTATTTGGAATATATGGCAGAGCTCTATGAAGTACATGAGAACTGTAAATTCAGAGAAGGTACCAAAAGACATATTTATGTCTAACATTATTCGTGAATGGAGTTAGACTCCAAAATGTTGGTGATCTGCTTCTTGTAGTCATAAATATGGGGTTTGATTCTTTCTACCTCCAGTTGCCTGCTGTTTGAGTCTGAACAAGTCACTTGACCAGACAGAGCTCCCAGGTCATCTCTAGAAAGGGACATTTGTGACCAGTGGGATTATCCAGTTAACAAATATATAGAAAAATAATACAAACGGAGACTCCTTTCTAAAAAAAATGTAACACCTAAGCAGCCGTATCAATGACTGAGTATTTGTCACTTGATTTAAAACTGAGAATAACTAAATACAGGTCATATAACCCTGCAATAATTCATATAACAGAAAAACAATGTTTTTTTTTTGCCTGGGAGGTAAGCCTTCCTGCACTCCCAACCCCTTAAATTATATATAACAACTCCATGGTCACACTACAGTGGAAGAAAGGGAAAACACTGGAACTGCAACACAAGCTTGCACAATCCAGCGTAAAGCAAACTGCAGTACTGCTTATAAAGCCGTAAGAAAGCTAATACCATAATTGAAAATCATAAACTTTCCTTATTATCACAGTTATAACTCGTAAAATGTACTACAGACTCTCATTATTGCAACTGTATTTAAATCATTTTTTTAGACCATTTCTGATTAGATAAAGTGATAGTTGGATCACTTGAATGGAACCCCAATGACTGTAGCAGTGAGTGACACCCAAGAACTACAATAAGATCTAGCTGCATGCAATAAAAAACTTATCTATATTAATAATTAATATATTTCTCCATCCAAAAAGCATGTTTGACGTGTCACAGTATTATAGACATTTGATAGGAATACCATCATATAATCAAATCCACATTATACGAATGGCATATTTACTGAACGGTAAAGCCGAATTAGAGTTAATCGTCATTTAAATATGTTGAATCGGATTTATGTAGAATGCCGAATTCGGTATTCACCATTCGGTAGAATGGGGAACGTAATTCACATTCCTGCCACTTTGGAACTTTTGTATTTGATATTTTGAACTCATGCTGCACTCCTTTCGCAACTTTACCATCTGCAAACTGACACTCGAAGAAATGATGGTAAACCCATTTGATAATGTGTTGATTAAAAAAAATCTAGGAAGTATCATAACAAAGGCATTATTGGAGAATGCATAACTGTAAAAGTATCTGGAAGAAAGCAAATGGCAAATATAGAATACAGGATGCATGGGAAGAGAGCAGTGTCCTAGTAATCCACCACTGCTGATAAGAGATAGAGCACAGAGATGAAACCAGAATTACTTTGTCCTAGGTACTACGTGATGCTTGCCTGGAGAAAATGTAATGCACTTGAATACATGAAATATCCAGCAATTCCCTTTGTATTGCAGCATTTACAGCCTTAGGTGACTCAGGCTCAGAGGACCTCATACGTTTAGTTTTCTGAACAGGTCTTCGCCTGTGTATTCTTTATTTACTGTTACCATCCATCCTTTACAGAGAATATGTACTGCTGATTCAGGACTTTCAGCCTTTCCACACAGGGTGATTAATTAGGCAAGGAATCTTCTTAAGTGTCTTTCATATTTTCAAGTTTCTTTTTATATTTGTAAACTGAACATGCACTGCATACTACGCAATTAAATAGTAACAGTAAAAGTTTGAGTCTCAAGACTTTACAAATCTTGAGATGCAACTTGATGGCATAGTCCCTTCTTTCATATACTGGCTATGTGCATTTGGGATGTTAATTTCTTGTACACTGTGATTCCTTCAGTCATTGCAGCTTTCTACATGGTCTACTATCTATCCTCCCAAATTTATTGCCTGATATATTTTGCTAAATTATATGAAATTTGTTTTTCTTATGTTTATTAGGATACTATTTATTTTTGACCATGCTGCAGGTGTGTACATTTTTTTTGCAGCTTGATATAGTCTTTCTTTAAATTTATCTTCTAGAGAATTTGTGTGTCATCTGCACACTTGACTAATATTATTTTTGGTAACCTTAGATCAGTAGTATTTATGTAGAACACCTGGGGTCCTAATACAACCCCTGTGGCACTCTCATCTTCATTTTTCCATGCTGTTCTCATTTTTCTTGTTGAGTTTCAGCCGACATTTCCTATTTACCCCCTAGTTAGTTACCTGCTTTATTAAGTATGAAAAGACTTTCTATATTACTATATTTGTATCATGTTTTAAACTTTCATCTTTATATGTTTTTTTTTTCAAAAATAGCCCACAACATTTCATTCTTATTTCAGTCTAAAAATCAGTGCTGATGTGTTTATTCCACTTTACAATAATTACACAATCTTTCTTCTTAAACTTCAGAGATTTCTAAATATAAGACAAATCTGACCTAGTCACACACTTTATATGTAGCCTGCATCCCTTGAAGCCTGGTTAAGAAAAGTTTGTCCTTCTTGGCAATGCTCCCCGTAAAATTTTAAGTGCATGCTTGACCTTACCTGTAAAAGTTTTAGATAACATTATAGAAACAGATCTCAGGATTAGTAGCAGATATAGCTCACATTCATCTAGTTTTTGGTTAACATCTGATGCATAGTAATAATTATCAGATCTATTATAATATCAGCTATCATACACCAATTACTTACATTTGTGGTGTTTCCTCTGACTAGAGTGATACAGATTTTGGTGCAGGCTTTCTTAAGGCGTGTTGGTTTCCCGTGAAAGTTAGGGTGAAGTTGAGTGGCATAACCAGTGGTAGGTGGTCTGGGATATTTAGTTCCCAGACTTATCATTGCACACATCATCCTAATATCTTTTACATATTGTCTCACTCCTGGACATGTGTTAGGATGGAAAGAAATGGGGATGTTCTGGATAAGTTGTTGTTGTTGTTTCTTTCGGTGTTTCCCGGTTAGGGGTCGCCACAGCGGAACTCCGGTCCACTAATGATTGGCAGTAGATTTTTACGTACCGAGTTGCCAGCTCTGATGCACAACCTTCAACGAAGGTGCACCCATTCACGCATGTCTCCACACAGAAGACGCTCTAGCTGAGAATCGAACAGAAAGTCTTAGTGTGAGGCGACAACGCTACCGCAGCACCACCAGCCTGCCATATCATCAAACAGTTTCTCCTCATCTCTTCATTGAGAATCCTATGCCCAAGAACCTTCACCAATATGTGAAAAGTTTTACTATTACCTCTATATTTCTAATATAAACCTTATGATAGTTTTATATATATATATATATATATATATATATATATATATATATATATATATAAAATTGTCTGTGACCCTCCTTTACACCCTACCTCTTAACTACAATATTAACATTTTCTGCCCTACCTACTTCTTTATCTCGCCTCCATTTCTTTCAATTTCTAAGCACTAATCACATCATATATTATCTAACAAGCCCACCAATACATCTCTTCTAATGCTTAATGCTCAACATCTACTAATGTATAAGAATCTTTTATACTGTAACAATTGTCTCTATTTTCAATGAATGCAATATAATTAGCAAATGTACTTGTAGTTGTTAATGTATATTATTTAATGTCTGTTCATATATATTATTGAATGTCTCTTTAGAAGTGTTTGGAATTGCTGGAGCTTTTCTCCCGGGGCCTCTGTGAAAAAAGGGTTTTTGACTAAACCTAGTTTGATAAACCCAGTAAACAAAAGCAAAATGAATAAAACTTAAGTAAGCAGGACTAGAACTTCCTTACCTACAGCATGTATGGCTCTATATCGGTATGAAACTAGCTGAGATTTCACAAAATAAAATAACTATATTATTACAAGAAAACCCTGTGATCAAAGCTGTAGCCAAGTGGAAAGAGTGTATGCAGCAGTTCCATGGAGAAAGTGCAATTCTGTCCGTAAACTAATCATAACAATATATCTTTGAGACAGGTCACTGTAGCTCTAAATTATAACATTGGGTCACCCGCAAGCATGACCACAATGAGCAAGAACAATTTTCCACAGCTGTATAGTTCCCCTGCATAGCTGCCAACACTGGTCTTGTATGCTTAGTAATTTCAGGTGACCAACAGCTACTATATAGCTAGCACTGGCTTGCATGGAGATCAGTTCTTTTGAGTGAGAACCTCTACTAGAAGAGTACATTGTAAAAGACAAAGTACAGTATGACAATTGTTTGCAAAACATTGTGTACTATATACAGAGAGGAAGAACCTACCCCTTGGTAACACATACTAAGTTCTCCCGATGGTGCCATCATGATGTGATACAACACTTAGACAACTTCAGTGGGTTAGCAGCTCCCATGAGATCTGTACTGTGACTGCTTTCTACAAAGAGGTATACCACATGGCTGCCACTTCCTGTCTGGGTATACCACATAGCTGCCACTTCCTGTCTGTGAGATCTCTATTATTTGAAGGTATATACCCTGATATGCTACCTCAGTTGTCATTCTTATGTGCACTACCAAATTTCATCTTTCCTCTGGTTGGATCCATTTAGAGTTTTTTAATATACAAAGCTTGCATGGCACCTGAAATATTCTTGATCCTTTCTGTTATGATAGATGGTTACCCCATATACCATTTAAGTTAAGTTAAATCCCCTGTCATCAACACTTCCCTTATTAATATTAGTGGTCATGTGTCCCATAATAGTACCCATACAAACACAGGAATATGCACATGAAGACACTAATGGAAGAAGACATAGTTTATAGAGTCTTTCTGGTTGCTAAAGCTATTCCTGTTCTTCACAGAAAGGAGACCTCCATCTCCTATTTCTTCAACACAGCTGAAAAGATTTAATTGAACATTTATCCTACTTGCAGCCTAAATTATCCTGCCGAAGTTCAAAATGTTCAGTGTCATGAACTTCCCTCACAGCCCATCCTGAAAAGACAAAAAGTCTGAAAAATTTTTGGTAGCTGCAATATTACTATTAAATCAAAAAGGATGTTTGGCACACAAGAAAACCAAGAAACAAAGTAGAATGCCAAACTGCCAGAGCCACGGATGTCGAAACAGTATTTTATTGTTAAAATCCACAAGTTAACACCGAAACCAATCCCAAACACATTAACGCTTTAATACAAAAATTGCGTTTTCGTCTTATACAAACTGACTTCTTCAGATACCCTCCATCAAATAAATCAACCTTTATATATAATTCAATATTCAATGCAATATTACTATTCCTTCTTCAGGAATCACGTTTGGAAGAAAAAGTCTTGATATGAGTCAAAATTATTGTTTTTCCATTGTTTTAGTACTCAGCAGTTGTGTAGGAAGTCAAGACACAACAGTGATATTACTAATGACTCAGTCTTTATTGCACAAGTGCAATATGCACCAGAAAGGGCATTTAATTAATGTTTTTAAACTTAGATTTTCACAGCTTTAAAACTAATATGGTGTATTGTGTGAAGAAATTAGACACTGTCATTTGTGCTAAAATGTCTGGCTGAAGTTTTGTATACAATTTCAGATTAACCTGTGTATTATATGCTAGCATGACTAGCTATGATATTGTAAACAGGTTCTTACATGTTGATTTATGATCTGTTTGTACAGCATGTTTTAAAGATTTGAACAGTGTCCTCTTACATTTCTAAATCTGCATGTTTGTGAAGAAAGATTGTAAAGGCAAACTATCTCAGATTCAGCTGATCTGCAGATGATCTCATCAGAATGTTGACAGTTGCTATGTGTTACTGTCAGAAGCTGAAAGGAAGGAACCTCAGTAAACAGCTGTTCCGTTAACACAGACACAAGGCAGATGAAAGTGTGCATGATTATATTGCTTATTTAAGTACTTACTTTCACAGATGGGTGAGTAGGTGTCAGGTCACTACTTTTGAGGGACTGGCAGACCTTTTGGTAAGGGAACAAGCCTCAGTACTTTGCCTCATGACATGAGAATCTGGTTAGCAGACAGAGAGTGTAACTCTGCAGAGGAGTTGGGGAGGAAATGGGATCCCTACTTAGCAAGCAGAGCACCAATGCATAAGAAAGGGATACCCAGTGCTGCACATGGACATAAGGGAACTTATGGGGGCAGTCTAAACTACTCCAACAGAGTACACAAGTAAGGTTAGGGATTAGATGTTTCAAATGTAACCAGAGGGGCCACGTAGTAGTCAAATGTCCATTGAGGCAAGGTAAGAAACAGAAGGTGAGGGAGCCAGCAAGTGGTGATGATAAACCGCCAGGGGTAAGTTGTTTGGAAACAACAGGGGTGCTAATCTATCACCAAAACTTATATCCTATCTTAGTACATGGTAAACAGGTTACTGCGAAGAGAGACACAGCTTCTGATATAACCATTGTGGGGCCTGCAGCGGTTAGAGAAGAGCAGTACTTGCTTGGACAGTCCACTCCGGTCAGAGCTTTGGGAGGGACCCCATTCCAAATACCTTTAGCTAGGGTTCATCTTGACAGGGAGGGTAGAAGAGGAAGCAAGCAGGTTGGTGTGTTTGAGGATACTCCTGCAGATGTCCTAATATGGAATGACTTTGATGATGCAGTACCTTGTGTACATGCAGTGACACACAGTCAAGTTGGAGACAGGCATGTAGGTCCAGTAGCCTGGGGAGACCCAGACAGAGTTCATACCTGAAGCTGAGACTGATGTGGTGGCTGTTTCAGAGAAGGAGCTTTCCTGTAACAGTACGTCTGAAAGTGAGCCACAGCTGTTGGGAGGTACTGATGTTCCCTTGGATACAGTGACTGCAAGGACGGAGGTGAGGGATAGTACCCAGATTGACAGTGATGTACAACTATCAGAAGTTGTTAGGCTTTCTGTGGAAGGGGAGCTTGTGTTTGAGAATATTCCTGCAGATGTACTGATAGCGAATGATTTTGATGATGTAGTGCCTTGTGTGGATACAGTGACATGTAGTCAGGCTGGGAGACAGGCATGTAGGTCCAGGAGCCTGGGGAGACCCAGACAGAGTTCATACCTGAAGCTGAGACTGATGTGGTGGCTGTTTCAGAGAAGGAGCTTTCCTGTAACAGTACGTCTGAAAGTGAGCCACAGCTGTTGGGAGGTACTGATGTTCCCTTGGATACAGTGACTGCAAGGACGGAGGTGAGGGATAGTACCCAGATTGACAGTGATGTACAACTATCAGAAGTTGTTAGGCTTTCTGTGGAAGGGGAGCTTGTGTTTGAGAATATTCCTGCAGATGTACTGATAGCGAATGATTTTGATGATGTAGTGCCTTGTGTGCATACAGTGACATGTAGTCAGGCTGGGAGACAGGCATGTAGGTCTGGTAGTCTGGGAGAGAACCAGACAGATCTCATACCTGAAGCTGGGACTAGTGTGGTGGCTGTTTCAGAGAAGGAGATATCCTCTAGCAGTAAGTCTGAAAGTGAACCACAGCTGCTGTGAGGTACTGATGTTCTCTTGGACATGGTGACTGCAAGGATGGAGGTGAATGATAGCACTCAGATTGACAGTGAGGTACAGCTGTCAGAAGTTACTATGCTTCCTGTGGAAGGGGAGCTTGGGAGGGTCACAAATGCAGAGTTGAGACAGGCTCAACTTATGGAACTTACATTACAAAGCTTGAGGGAGATGGCTAAGGAAGCATCTGAGGCTCAAGGAAGATGGGAGTCTGTATACAGGAACAAGGTTTGTTGTATAAAGAGTGGACTCCTAAAGGAGGGTTGGAAGGTGAGGTAGTACAGCAGTTGGTAGAGTCTAGAGCCTACCGTCTGCCACTTCTAGCTATAATACCGAATATTCCTGTTGCAGGTGATGTTGATGTAGAAAAGGTGGCAAATGCTTTGCTAGAAATTTGCAGCAGGGTAGAGCTTCCGAGGGAGATACTGACTGACCAAGGTGGCAACTTCATGTCAGACCTGCTGACTTGTTTGTGGAAATGTTGTGGGGTGAAACATGTAAAGAACACCCCCTACCATCCCCAGACTAATGATCTTGTCGAGAGGTTAAACTTGACATTAAAGACTATGCTATGGGTATTTGCAGACCAGTTTAAAATGGCAACGTTAACCATTAAACCAAGTAAGGGCCAGGTGGGTATGGCAGAGGTCACTTACTTAGAACACAGAGTGGGGAGTGGTAAGATTAGGCCAGAAACTGTCAAAGTAAAAGCTATTCAAGTGTGGCCAGTTCCTGTTGCTAAAAAGCAAGTTAGAGAATTTCTAGGGAGAGTGGGGTACTGTGGAAAATGTGTGCTCAGTTGTGGTGCAATGGCTGCACCCCTTACTGACATAACTAGAAAAAATATAAACTGGATAAGTTAGTGTGGACCACAGATTGCAAACAGGCATTCCAAAAACTTAAGAAGATTTTGGGAGGACCCCCTGTGTTGTGTATAGATTATAGTGAAGAGTTTGTTGTGCAACTGGAAGCTTTGGATTGTGGGGTGGAAGCTGTGCTCAGCCAAGTTTCCTCAGAAGGAGAAAAATGCTGCAGTGGGGTTAATAACGCTAATGCAAATGGATTGCCCAGGAGAGGAGTGGGTTGATATTCCCAGATAGACCCATTTTTCTCAAGCATTGTTTTTCAAGGGTCACTTGAAAATCATGCTTGAGTCATGGGCAGGGGGAGAAGTGTGAAGAAATTAGACACTGTCATTTGTGCTAGCATGTCTGGCTGAAATTTTGTATATAATTTCAGATTAACCTGTGTATTATATGCCAGCATGACTAGCTATGCTATTGTAAATAGGTTCTTACATATTGATTTATGATCTGTTTGTAGAGAATATTTTAAAGACTTGAACATTGTCCTTTTAAATTTATAACTGTGCATGTTTATGAAGAAAGATTCTAAAGGCAAACTGTCTCAGATTCAGCTGATCTGCAGATGATTTCATCGGAATGTTGACAGCTGTTATGTGTTACTATCAGAAGCTGAAAGGAAAGAACTTCAGTAAACAGCTGTTTGTTGATTTTCAAAATATGAAATGAAAATTAGAACTGGAACAGTTATATGACAATTAGGCTAGTCTATAAAAGAGCCAGCTGAAGTCAATTACAGTAGTCAGTTGGCAGTTACAGTTGTCAGTTAACAGCCAGTTGTGAGTTGTTCACAGATGTAATATGCAGTGGATACTCAAAAGGACTGACCAAGAACTGTAAGCCTGCCTTTGCTCTATTGTAATAATTTAGTTTAGATCAGGGACTTCAGCGAGTCATATGTGGTGTGACATTAAATATTACTCAGAGTCTAGCATTTTATATGGTTGACAAAAAATATATTTTTATATACAGTTTTATGTTTTTATATGTGACTTGTTTTGTTTAATTTACATAATTTGGTTAACCAGATATTTTTTTAAGTGTAACTGTGTTAATTGGTGATGTATGGTCACATGATTATTAGTGGCAGGGTATTTATAGATAGTGGAATTATACATTTTTGATTCTGATGAAGTCTATGATGAAAGCGCTTAATCCTGTGTGTCAATTACCTTATTGGTGAATTAAAGTTTATTTATTTTAACTTCACTGTGGACCGGGTGTTCCTTGTTTCTGGACTAGATTTTTTGGTTTTTGGTCTAGTTTACAACTTGTTTCATGTGGTCATTATCTGAACATCA
Source organism: Protopterus annectens (assembly GCF_019279795.1). Lineage (NCBI taxonomy): Eukaryota > Metazoa > Chordata > Ceratodontiformes > Protopteridae > Protopterus > Protopterus annectens. Next base: position 311,722,909 of record NC_056737.1, read on the forward strand.
CATGTGGAGACAAAGTCAAGTTAAAAGGCCTAAAAATTTAATTCATTCATTTCTGATAACCTTCTTAATCCATTTTAGGGTTGTGAGGGAGTCAGATCCTCTCTCTTCACATACACACACACATGCACCCATACACCTCTCAACTTCTTTACTCAAGAACTCTGGCAAAGCCAAAAATAATGAGGAGGAACAAATGTCTAAAATCAGAACCATTTTTAAATATTACTTCAATTCACTTAAAAATGTTAATAGTACAATAGATTTCACATTAACATTCATGTTTTGAAGAATAAGAAGTATGAAACTCTAATGTCTGCCATTACTGGCTGACTGTAATCCTCAGCAATTTATCAGAAAAATCAACATTTTTGTAAGGGACTGGTCAAAAGATTGAGACAAAATCAAAAGCATTCTGTGAAATTAGAGAAAACTGAGAGGTATCTATCACACACACACACACACACACACACACACACACACACACACACACACACACACACACATATACACACACACACACACACGTGGTGGGAGGAGTTGGCATAATGGTTAAGGTCAGAGATAATAGGTAAAAGGGTTTGATCATGACCTCTGATTGTTGGCTAGGCTTGTAATAGTCTACAGACTGATAGCCTAATATTTAGCTTTGAACCTATGAACACACACACACACACACACACACACACACACACACACACACACACACACACACATGCATCCATTCTTATTCACACTTATTAAGCAGAGCTAAAGGCAATTTGGAAGATTGCCAATTAACCTACTGCACACCTTTGGGATGTGAAAGGAAACAACCTGACAACGAGCCACAGAGAAGATATGCAGACTCTGCAGAAGGCACCTCAGCATAGAGCCAGAGTGAAAAGCCACAGTGCTAAAGCACTCTACTGCCTCAAGTCTAAAACAGAAAAAGATTCCAAGGTCACTGCTCTGCATAATGTTTATAGAGAAGCTTGTTAACATAATACTGGTTCACCTTTATTCAAATTTATCTACTACTTTGAAAAAATGTACTTTGTACAGTACCTTTTCACGATTTTATTAAACAAGATGTTCTCTTTCAGGGCTGATGCTATTATGTTATGACCATTTTTAAGGCAGTTGTACTCAGAATGCTGACTCATATATCTGTGCAATTATTCACCTCTCCGATTCACCATCTGCATGTTATGTCATGGAACCAAATCTAAATAAGGTTTCAGACCCTTAACGTTTACCAGAGATGCTGAGATTTTATTAAACAAGATATTCTCTTTCAGGGCTGATGCTATTATTTTATGACCATTTTTAAGGCAGTTGTACTCAGAATGCTGACTCATGTATCTGTGTGATTATTCACCCCTCCGAGTCACCATCTGCATGTTATGTCATGGAACCAACTCTAAATAAGGTTTCAGACCCCTTAACGTTTACCAGAGATGCTGAGATTTTCAAAGGGCTGCTATATACTAAGTCTGGTAAATATACAAAATCTGAGGTTAACACATATATTTATTATTAAACCAGACTTTACTAGGACATTAAACAATACTTTTAAGGCACAATTGTAATTGCTTACAAGCTACATTGTCTACAGAAGTAAATGTGCCTTTAGATATCCTTGTAAAAGAACACTGATGTAGCAAATGTTTAGAAATTGCACATTTAACTTGAGTGGTAATTAACTTCCCTGCATGGTCTAAAAATAGCACAGCAGAAAAAGTGGTTTATAATATCAGGAAATGCAGTAGCTTTAACTTCAAGCACATGTACTTTCTCCCAAAATACAGAAGGATTTTACAAACCACTTATCAGGTCTATTAGTGCTGCTGTTAGCTCCTTAGCAGAAATCCTGAGAAATGTGCAAATTACTGTCTCCCTTGTTACATAACATTTATTATGTCATGCTTAAAAACATAGGGATTTATTAATAAAACTTCAAAAATTAATGCATCTAGAAAGCTTTGGGCACCTCTGTATTGACAATGACCCCATTTAAACAAGAAATGGACAAGCCTTACCTCTGACAAAATGAGGATATTTTTTCAACAAGTTTCTTTCCCAAGCTATTTATGTAGTGTTTTCTGGAACTCTACATTGTACCATCTCACGGAATAGTTCACAAACTGGAGATGACATGCAGTCACAGATGGAGGAAACAAAAACAGATGTCTGCATGATATCAGGCAATACATATCAGATTTTTAGGACTGACTAAGGAAGTATTAAATTTGTATCTCATCTAATACTTTGGAACTTTGTTTTGTTTGTTTGTTTTGAGATTTATTCAAGAAAGCTTTGTTTGGAACAGAGCATAATAATTCTGCAAAATCAGGATATATCCCCTTGATTCTTTCTGAACGAATAAGAACAATTTATGGTTTGCAAATAAACATGACAATATTAGAAGTAAAACGTTTTATTTGGATGGGATGGGGAAGGCCAGCTTTCAACAAACTATTTAGGAGATATACCTCATAAAGACCGGGAAGGAAGAGACTGCTGGCCTATTCAAGTTTTTACACATAATATAATATGACATGTTCTGGGTAGCATACTGGCTTACTGGCAGAAACTCTACCTTACAGTTTCAGGGTTCAATCCAGACTGCTAGACAATTGTCTTTTGTAGGGTTTGTATGTGTTCACCGTGGATCTATAGGTTTTCTTAGTGAAATCCTTCTTCTTCTTTATACCTCCTAAAAACATTTTAGTTGACCAGCAACCCTAAACATTGTTTATATAATTATACTGCATTTACCCTAGTGATTAGAAATCAGGTCATAGCTGAAAACAGTCTAAGAAGGACTCGTTCATTTACCCACTAAATAAATAAAACTATATACAATGTAAACAAACAAGATTAACTAATTAGTACTGAAGTAGAAGTGCAGTGATTGTAAGATGTCTCATTCCTTCAGCTGTAAAGTCAGCATTATTAATAGGGGAAATGAGAAGCCACCTAACTGCAGCAACTACATAAGGCAGAAAGTCACTCACTCTGCTCTCTGAGGACAGTTATTTCTAACACTACCACAAACTTCTCACTCAAAACTTAGGAAGTAAATCTAGGCATACATATGAGTCCTACATGACTGCAATAATTTTGAGCTACAGATGATGCTGAGACTAGCTCTTTCTTTTGGGGCATACATACTAGACTGCTTCTGTGCATAGTCTCACATTTGGTGTGGACTTGTTTTATTATACCCATGTTTGTGCTCACAGTACTGTGCCACAAGATACATGCAACTGCATCTTGTGTTTGAATACTGAGGCGTGCTGACTGTACTTTCTTTTTAATTTAACTCCAGGAGCGGCTGAAAGGGTCACTTTCTGGTTCAAAGCAAAATCATAATAAACAAAATAAGCTGGAAAATGAAATACATGGCACCGACTGCCATGTGTACAGCTGTTCCACAAGATTAAAACCAACATGGATACTATACAAAGTATAAGAATTCACTACAAAACAGCAACAAAAATCACAAAAAACATGTAAAAAAAAGTTCCCACAGACTGCACTTTTTCAGTGAATATGTAGATGTCATCTTGAACAGACATACCAGTTTTACCATAACCTCTTCTTCTGTCCATCTATTGCAAAACATATCAGTAGCAAACAAGTGTATTATAGCAACAGACTTGCTTAAAAGACTAAAGGGAAATTATTTTTGAGGTAGCTGCATGGCAGATGGAGATACAGTCCTGATTGTTCTTCATTTTTCCAGTAATTGCAGGACTGATTAGTTACCTGGGCACTGAAGGAGCTTGCTGGGGCAGAGCTGAACTGAGCAGCTGATGCCAGCTTTCCCAACCTGAAAGGAGCATGTTGATTTCACCCTCACCACAGCAGCACCTCCTGGGAGAAGGCCTGTATGCATATGCTTTAGAACATGGATTTAGGAGCATGAATCCAGCAAAAAGTGTGTGCACTCCAGCTGAGCACCACTGGTATCTAGAAGCATGCATCCACACCAGGATCTGCAGACTAAGGTTTACACCATTCTTGTTTGCCAAGGGGGAAGGATGTCTGATCATCCCAGAAACATCTCTTAGCCCCCCACAGGATGCCTTCCAAGTTCTCTGCATCTCACTTCTCCTTCCCTGGTGTCCTCTGATTCTGTGAACAGGAGGGAAATGAACAGGCATTTCAGTGAAACAAGGCTTGATAAGTGTGGATGTCAAATAGTCAAAAAGAGAATACAAACAATTAAGTCACTCAATATAGAAAATGCAAATAAATTAAGCTAGCAATACAACAGCAGCAAGACTGCTTAACAGGTAAAATGGAATTTAGCAGGTATGTTATCCCACTGGGAACTGAACTTCTTGAAGTATACTATTAGTCAACACCTGGCATGCCTTACTGATAAAAAATTGAAAAGAATATAAGGTGAAGGATCAGATGAGAAGGCAAGAAATGTGGAAAATGCATAAATATAATTGCAAGTATAGAAAACTTCTGGAAGATCCTCATGTTGATCAGGATCAAATGCAGGAATGGTTAAGGAGAAGCAAATTCAAACCAAAAGATGAAAGGTTAATATTGGCTGCCCAAGATAGTGGGCTATGTACACATTGATTGTAGTCCATTGAACATGTGGGAGAAACATACACCTTGTTGCTGGTTGTGACATACTAATGCCAGAAGGATTGTACACTGAAAGGCACAATAATGTAGCAAGACTGTTGCACTGGGGATTGTGCAAACAAAACACTGGAAACATGAACCACAAAGCATCACAGAAAATGATAAAGTCTACATTACATGGGATCATCCATTACCAACAGTTTCAAAAGATAGATGCGAAAAAAATAGATATAGCAGTCCATGAAAAGAAGACAAAAGTAGAATTCATCATTGAAATCGCTACACCCAGTGACCTGCATACAGCGAGACACAAAGTCATAAAATACCAAAGATTTGCAGGCAGAAACGAGAGCAATGTGGAAGAAAGATACCCAGACAGTTCCAATTGTAGTAGGAATAACTGGTCTTATAAAAAAGAATCTACAACCATATTTAGATATGTTACCAATACATGTAACTCCATATGAACGGCGGAAGGAGTCATTACCGGGCACATTGCGGATGCTGCAAAGAGCACTTTTGGCTGACCTCAAAGACTGAAACAATACTAATTTCATCAACTTTAATCATACTTTGTCTTTGGAATGGGGTCCGTTTCCATCATGGTATTAGAAACCCAAAAGATATGGAGAAATTAAAAAAGAATAAAAATATTCCCAGATGTTAAGGTTGCAAGACAAAGAGCCAAATATCCTCTACTACTAGCCAAGAAGTCTACAGTACCCCACATGTACTCCAAAGGGTCTGACGTCCAGGATTAAAACATAATTCTGTAAAGGATAAGACAAAATGCTGATCTCTAACTGATGTGCCTATAGAGACTTAAACCTCCTCCTGGTGGAATAAAGCAACCAACTTAGTTTTTGAAAAAAAAAAATATTCAGTGGATGGATAAGCATTTTTGTTGAGCAGAATACTCATTTGAGTATTTTCGGGCCAGGAGCTAGCTAGAGCTATAAAAGTACACTTAGAAGACTAACCAAGACCACCTAACTGCTCATGGGCAGGTAGGTGTGTGGGCCTGCTTAATTACACTTGTAATTTCTGAAGGAAAAAGACATACCCACATGAATGGACAATGATCAGAAGAAAGGAAGGAAGAAAGAAGAAGAAGAAGGAGAAAGTCAGAGTCAGAAGAGAAGGACAGAAGTACCCTGAAGCTTATACAAACCTGTACAATAGTTGGGAAGGTCTCCATCCAAATAATCGGGTCTATATTAGATCAGCGAAAGTTTAAACAAGTGAACGCTGATTGATCGACCTTATTTTAGTGAAAGTTAAAAATATCGAAGCAACATAATTTCGATTTTTTTCCTAGGGAAAGAATTCGGTTGTCCGTTTCTGTTGCTTCGGTATTTTCAGTGCTGTGGTGGAAAGTTACGGGTCGGATTCAGGTAAGTGTGCGATTGTGTGGATGTGAGTGTTAGGGTGGGTTAGGTGAGTTAGGGTTAGGGCTCAGGTTAGGTATGTGTGCGATTGTGTGGATGTGAGGGTTAGGGTGGGTTTAGGTGAGTTAGGGTTAGGGAGCGGGTGAGGTGACTGTGCGATAGTGATGGACCTTAGGGTTAGGGTTTGGGTTAAAGTAAGTAGATAGTTAGTGGTGTGTGCATAGTTTAATGTAGGGTTAGGTGTCAGATTTTAGGTGTATG